>NC_090881.1:17959528-17977028 GCF_036669935.1 Montipora foliosa
TCTCAGCTTTGCATTTTGGCTTTCACGTTGGCTTCAATTCTAGTTCTGTGTCCTTGCATTCAGTTGTTGGAAACATGCCGTCAGCACTGTCACAACCAGCAGTTATCAATGACTACCTAAGAAACAAGCTTCTATGAGGCCCCTATCAATCTCCACTCCTGGATAATCTTCATGTGAGCCGTTTAGGCATAATTTCAGTGTCAACCTGGCAAGTGGCGCCTCATCCTTGACCTTTCTAGTCCACTGGGTGGTAGCGTCAATGGCAGAATCTCCAAGGAGGCCTTCTCGGTGCAATACCTGAAAATTGATTCAATTATAGATGAAATTATGTCATATGGGAACAGTGCTCTTATGGCCAAATTCGATGTTGAAAGCACTTATCGAAACGTTCAGTTATTCATTCAGTAGACTGCTCACAGTCCCTTCTGAGTTACTCAAACCGCCTGGTTGGAAACTGATGACAGACGGTTTCGCCTCTTTTATTGCTAATGTAAATAAACACTAAACAGCTTGGGAACATTTATGTGCATGTCAAATTCAATCAGCTATTTGAAAACTACTGTATTTAATTAATTTAATTTCATGTTGGAGTGTTTTAGCAAGTTTTGAGAATGTGATGGTCGTCTACAACTATCAGGGACAAATTCTTGTTTAGAACGGACGACTCATCATCGATCATTAAATCAGTGAAGTCAGAAGGCAGAGCTTGTTCTGCCGAAAAGATGACTCAATACTTGTTTGAAGCCAAATTCCCCTTCTTCTCGAAGGCAACTACCCAAAGATAATCGTTTGACCAAATCTTGTCTTCGGTGATGCTACGACAAAGAACTATTACCCCAATCTATGGGGTTTGCTTTGGGAAAATCGAAGACAGATTGTTGTCACAATCTGACAAGAAGTAATTAACTCATCAAAAAAATCTGGCAGTGGTCCATGGATCAGTTCGAATTTCCTCAAACGTCTGCTCCACAAACTCCAATACCTTGCTCTCTCCTTAAGGAGCTGCAGGTACTCTGACAGAAAAGTGCCAGAACTTTTTTACTCAAGGGCCGGCCACCTCCACCTGAAGAGTGTACTGCTCAGCACCAGTTCATAGAGTTCTGCCTCAATGATTGTGATGGGGATGACACAGTTGCAGTTCTCCCCACAGCCAAACAGACCCTGATTCATTTCTCTTCTCATCTTGCCAACCGTCTTTACCATACATCCATTAAAGTGTAATTAACATACGGTAAATACAAAAGAATGTATAGGTGGTCACTATTTATAAAGTGATCTGTGGTGGGATTCTAAACATCAGAAGCTGCACCCTCCTGGTTATTCAATCGTACTGCTGCTTAAAGAACCGAGGGATATGTGTGCACAACATTTTCTTTCGCACATCTTAAATTAACACCAGAGAGCAATACATTGGGGGTCTGGAGAAGAAGAAACACATGTTTTTTACTCCCCTTCCCTAATCTTCAGTTGTTTGTTTTAATCCTAAGCCTTAAATGCAGTCTTGTCCTGTACGTGTGGGCGTTGATTGTTTTGAGTTTTGCCTTTTAATGCTCAGTTGCTGGTTGAAAAGTTGAAAGTGGTTTATTGAAGAATGGTTGGTTGAAAGTTAAAGGAAATTTGCATAAAGCGTGTGCTACTTTGACCAATCTCAATGGGCTATTTTCTGCACTCATCAGTAGGTTGTCTACCTTTGTTGCTATAGAGTGTTTTCGTGTGATGTTCGTATAATGATCACATGAGTGAAACCACTCTATAGGCGCGCATTAAAGTACTTTATTATATAAACACCAATGAAATACCAAGTGAGCTTTCGTGAAAAAACATGATCTCTTCACACATGAAAAGATCACTGTTGCTAGGGTTACATATGAAAATCTCAGCTTTCAATGCCTTTCATGAAATGATTTAGTATTTCATTGGTGTTTATGCAATAAATATATAGTTTTGAACACTCAGAGAGAAATTTCATATATCCGGGTGGCTGTGTTATATCCTCTCTCTAAAATTCATATTATATTAACACACAGGTCATCTTTTCCTCTGTGGATTTTGTGTGGGAAAATCTTAGCAAGACCTTTGTGGAGAGTCCGTCAATTGACCTCAACATGTGGGACCCACCACACCTCTTATCTTGATTTTATCAACTGCGTCGAATCCCTGGAGTGCCTTCCTCAGATTCCCTTGAGAAATGAGCTACAGTGAAAGGTGAGACTGAAGGATTAGGGAGTTTTTTCATTGACTAGTCCAATTTCAACTGCTCTGAGGTTGTCACGCAACAATCTTCCTTATTCCTTATTATCAGTGTTATGCCAGTAACGCAATAACAAGCACCCTCTACATGAGCCCGGGACGAATTCTGACTGGTATGCACTTATGCCGGTATGAAATTTTTGAAACAAGGACAAAATACTTGGTGCCTGGTTTCAGGACAAAATGATATGTTTTGTTCAATAAAATTTATGGCTGACCCAAAAGCATACAGGCTTGAAACTCAGACCAGTACAAAAATTTCTCGTCTCGGTCCAGAAACAGACTCAGACTATGCTGGTCACATGTAAATGCATAGGAAGAAATGCATGGAGGCTGATACGAACTAATGCCAGTCTGAGTTTATCCCAGGCTCATGTAAATACCCCCTAAGTTTTCTGTGCCGCATCATGGTCATATTGCGTGACCACTAGAAAGTATGTGGAGAAGTATTGTGTGACGACCCTTAAAACTGTTATATGATTGAGGAAAGGTGTAATCTAAAATTCAGGCTTGGAAAAGTTACTGCCTCCAAATGTTTCGAGAGGTCCCCCCGCCCCTCCCCCTGGTAAAGCTTACGAAGTAAGTCATAAACAATCATTTTTTGGTTTTGTTGTATTTTATTTTGCGTAAATTACAGTTTGTGCTAGAAGACACTTTTGCTTTCCATTCATAGGACCCAGGCCATCTCATTGGGTCAAGGTCAGGGGCCTGTGGCCAAGAAAATGATCCCCAATGCAACTAAAACAGGAGACTGGGTCTTCCTCCAGGTAAGAAATAGTGACTAAAACTCAAAGCCGAGTTTGTTTGAGGGAAGGGGGGTGGGCAAGGGCGACTCATGCTAAACAGAAGCTGACAAACTCTTTCATTCAGACACTAATCCTCTTCACATAGCAAGAAAATGGCATTTTGGGTTCACATGCTTTCATTAATTTAACTTGATTTCTACTTTGGATCAGTCACAAGTGTTTTTAGAGCTTTCATCCAACTTTCTGTTGCTGTTAAGACACTCAAGTCAGACAGTTCCCAAAGGAATTGCAACGTTGTACTTTACATCATATTTTTGAGGCTCCATGATCCAAAGCACGCACTTTTTTCTTGTCTCCTCTCTACTACCAGTAGTACAAGCTATTAATGTTATGCATCGTTCACCTTGTGTTGTCTACGATGAAGTTTTTGAGGAAAACATTAGTACTAGGGGTTTCTTCAGGGTTTTCATTTTCATTTCATCTTCTGGAAATGCCACCCTCCTGCTTCCTGGGCGTTAGCCATGGAAACGCTCATTATACACTTTTCCGGCCAGACTTCCAGCTGTTTCTGAGCTCCATACCAACTAAGGGTGCGTTCGATTGACCATATTCCGGAAAAAGAATACATGGAATAGAAGTTAGAAATCGTTTGTTTCTACGGAGATTCACATTAAAATTGCCAAACACCTGCTAAAGTGCTATTTTAAACATATCTTTATTATCCTTGTTGCTTCAAAACGCAAGACGTACCGTTTTAAATCATCACTCCGCGTATTCTTATTCCAGAAAACGGTCATTCGAACGCACCCTAAGTCTTTTCCCATGACGATTTTGCAGTGGCATTTCCGTTATCGTAAATACGCTCAAGTATACTTTTCCTGGAATATTACAGCAGTTGATGCAGAGGTAGAAAAGACTTTTGAGACAATAAGATGCTGTGCATGTTTATGTAGTGGTCAGCGCCTTGGCACAGGGCACTAATTGTCATGCTTTTACTTATCTTTTGTTCCTTTGATGTTCATTAAACAGTATGAGTTCATTGACCCGGATCGCAAAAGTGCTCTGGACAATGTAAAGATGTGCTCAGCAGAAGGACAGATTCCTTGGGATTTTCTCTTCTTCTTCATTGGCCAGGAAAAAAGGTTTGCTTTATAAAATGACAGTTGTAACCAGTCTTGATAAAGGTGCATTGACGCCACAGAGCAAAAATGGAATGGAACGGATTCAATAATTTTTTGCTAAGAAACAGTGAGTTCCTATCTGCACGGTAACGCATCCATGATTCATTCACGGATTGCGTGAAAAGCAACTGTTTCTTTTCTCTGTCATGGAAATGCGCGGTTAATTTTTAAGGATCCTCAAACCAGTTTCATCGCCGCTTCCAAGAATTTGTACTATTTGGATTGATTGGATCTTCTCAACTGATTCGGGTAACAGCAATATTATGGTATCATTTAAAACACCAATAATTGCTTCTCAAGTTGTATTAGACAAATGACATAACAGGTTACCACAGCAACAAAAGAGCCATCTCAATACACCCTATTTCTTGCCTGTAAGCTCTTAGATCTCAAGAATGAACTCGGTGACTCCCAATTTTTAATTATTTCTGTACTAATCTGGCACTGTCAAAAAACTATTACACAGTGAGGAGAAATTACTTCCTGATAATGGAAAATGGTAGGTTAAAGTAGCACTGAATTTGTGGTTGTCTTCTTGTATGTTGTCTCTAGGTATGTATTTCCCTCTGGGGTATGATGGGCTCCCCGAGTTCAGGGATTGTATTGACAGTCTACCAATTGCTGACGAGTCAGAGATACTTGGAATTCATAACGCAAACATTGCTTTCCAGGTGAGAGAATGAACTGCTAAAATTTGTATCCATTGGGTTGACAAGCTCAGTTGGTCACGGGGTTGGGATGCAAATCCTTTACATCTGCCGTTTATGAGGGCAGAGATGAAGTTTACCTCGTTAGCTTCTTTTTGATTGTCTCCAAGATGGTAACAATTTTATCCCATTGTCCGTTTCATTCTGCTTTTAATAAGCAATTTTCACAATGGCGTCATTTGACTACAACTATCACAATTCAGTTTGTTTTTCTTTTCATATTTAAATTTTGTATTCCCAGTGGGGTAAAAATAACAATAGCTCTAATTAACATGAGACAAGCAAAACTTGAAGGATTCTGGTACTTGTAGTCAAATGGCGTCATCATGCAAATGTCCTATTTAAACTGGCTTGAGCCATCTTAATGTGCACTCAATCCAAAAGATTTTACATTTCGTGCATTTTTTGTTGGAATTTTATTAGGGGAGAAGATAACTGTAGTGTTCCTATAAGGGTGACAACGGATTGTTGAATATCGTAGATGCTTTGTTGGGGAGAAGACTTTTAAGAGAGAATCAGTCAGTCAGTCAGTCTCGTTTTCCTCTTTGACAGTCAAGTAAGAACGCGATCCTTGTAAGGTGCATGACTGGAACACATGAAAATGTTGCGAGGATCGCGTCTTTGCGAGACAGGCAAAAAGAAAATTGGGAGACTGCTTGCAGTATGGAATGAAGTCAAGAAAGTTGGACAAGCTTTAGGCCGGTTTACAACTCTATTTAATATATTTTAGCAATAGCAGATCACGCACTAAGCGAGATATAGACCTTATTCATAAATGGCAGTCACATTTATAATTCTTTTGTCCACGTGCAAATTAGCCTACCAAGCCTCATTTTAGAGCAAGAAATCTTTTCAATTCACTGTATGGTATCAAGGCTTGGTAGGCTAATTTGCACTTCGACAAAAGAATTATAAATTGACCGCTATTTATGAATAAGGTCTATTACTTGCATGGTTAAGAGCTGGAACTCCGGGGTTTTCACTTCTTTATTATTTATTTGTTCTTCACAGATCACATATGGAGGACGAGTTACTGATGTTTGTGATCAGCGGTGCCTGACAACCATTCTTGGAAGATTCTTCTTGCCAGCGATTCTTTAAGATGGTTCCAAGTTTTCTAGCTCGGGTGAGAATATAAACTGTATCAATTTTTCCGTTCACCCACACATGTCCAATGCTCCGACATAATGAGATTCCTGGTATGTCACAATAGACATCACAAACTGTCCCACTCTTTATGTCTCAGAAAACTGTTACCATTTTGTTAAGGATTAGGGTTAGAGGACACTTTGTAATGTCTATTGTGATGTACCATGAATCTCATAATGTCGGAGTATTGGACAACCCTCCATTCACCAAGCTTTTAGGCTTAAACCTGAAGCCCATTTTCTGATAAAACCTCCAAGCCTTAGGGAGCTTATGAAAATTGTGTAATTGTTACAAAGGAGAGTCAATCGTGGGCTTTTGAAAATTCCTTTAACAAGAGAGGGTATTTTAAAGGATGCGCATCTTTCCAATCCATTAGGCCCTTTTAAATTTTCAAATTTCTATCAGTATACCATAGCTTTGTAGCATTGATATTAAGGCGGCTCAAACTAGTTTGCGTTCTTTCCCCTATCAGTACTATTTTGAAGGATTGAATGAACACAATTGTTTCACAAAATGGCAATGTTTTTTATGGTACCATATGAAAAGCAATAATATTTGTTTAATAAGTTCATCTAGTTAACCAATTATTAGTATCTCGCATGGTACCATACCATTGCTGTTATGTGAAGCGGTTTTGTAGAGTTAATAGTTCCAATAAGATGATCCCTTGAAATTGCATGTTGAAAGTGGTGTGAGCCATTTGGAGACACGTTTAAAACTTCTCATTTCGTAATGGCTTTCGTCCAAACAAACTGTCGCTAATTATCAGAATGCATTAAGCGCTTATGCTTGCGTCGCTTTTGAAAACCAGCCTCAAAAATTATAGGATTTAATCGGCCTGTTTGTACATTTCTTCCTAATCTTCATCTTGCATTTCTGTGTTTCTTTAAGCCCAATAAGCAAACATATTTCATTTTCCTTACTTGATCAAACTTACTAGTTGCTTTCCTTTCAACTCTAAAATAACTGCAATTTTAAATATTTCTTCCATTACAATTAGTCCTAATTTGCCTCTAACTATAGCTTGGGATTAAAAAATGTTTGACTGTGACAAGGTAACAAGAGCTGCTTGAATGCAGCGAAATAATTTACATGGCTACCATTTTGCAACAAAATCATCACCACAGCGAAGCATCCTGGCCTCGGTTTTTCAAACGGTGGTTAACACTATCCACGGGATAAATCACTATCCAGCAGATAAACACTAGCAAAACCAATTGAGTTATCCAGTGGATAGTGATTTATCCACTGGATAGCCCTTTTCAGCCTTCGAACAACTGGGGCCTGATGTTTAAAATAATTGCTCAGCTGGCACTGTCAAACAACTATTGCACAGTGAGGAGAAATTACTTCCTGATAGAGCGGTTTTCAATTGAGTGTCGAAAGTAATTAGATGATTACTTTGGTTTATGATTACTTCACTCAGTGATTGGTTCGTATTTCTCGTGCTGAGTTTTCCAACCAATCAGAAGTGAAACCAAAACCAATCGTGGCTCGCGCGTGCACATTTTCCCACGCTTTGTGTCGGCTACATGTAATTACTTCGAGTTTTGATTGGTTTACTGGATTGTCTCCTTCCTTTTTGATTGACCAAAGTAATTATTTTGGTTTTGGTTTTACGACACTCAATTGAAACTCGCTCTAATGAAAGATGGTAGGTTAAAGTAGCACTGAATTTGTGGTTGTCTTCCTGTATGGTGTCTCTAGGTATGTTTTCCCTCCCGCATATGATGGTTCCCAGAGTTCAGGGATTGTATTGACAGTCTACCGATTGCTGATGAGTCAGAGATATTTGGAATGCATAACTCAAACATTGCTTTCCAGGTGAGAGAGGTAACAGACTGAAAAAAAAATTGTATCCATTGGGTTGACAAGCTCAGTTGTCCATGGGGTTGGGTTGCAAATCTTTTGCGTCAGCCATTTATAAGGGCAGAGATGACGTTTACCTTGTTAGCGTCTTTGATTTTCGCCAAGATGGCAACAATTTTAACCCATTGTCCTTTTGATTCTGCTTATTTTAATGCTGGATAAAGTTCACACAAACTTCCCAACAATCTGGTTCGTATCAAAATTGTCGCTGCCTAAATTAGTCCAAATCTTTACCTATATGAAGAATTCATTGATATCACTAATGGCAGAAGAACAAATGAATATCCATGGAATGAGGAGAATCGATGAATATACATGCAAATCTTTTGTGCATATTCTTCAATTCTTCTCAATGTCATGAATATGCATGAAATTAGGTTTATTTTTGTTATAGTTTTAATGGTTTACGATCTCTTTAGGATTTAGAGACCTACCTAACTTTTCTTTATTTCATTTTTGTAAACTAGGTATGAGGATAATAATAAAGTATTCTCGTTTGTCTCACGATGTGATCACTTGTGATGTAGATCACAAAGTTTCTACTCCATACTGCTAGTCTTCATCAGGCAATGAGGTCGACTGGTTACGTGTCACCTTTTAAGCAGGATTCTCTGCTGTGATTGGTGAATTTCGATCTTCGAGTTTTCGGTGTGTTGTTCCTTCCGCTGTTGTACGGTTCTCCTGTTGTGTTTCTTGATCACGGGCATCCATGCTTGCGGAATTTCTATTCCACTATCCCTGTTGATGTTGTTAGGGTGAAGTCTTACGTTAATTGCCTCTTTGACCCTGCATGTGTACCAATGAGGATCACGATCAATAAACTTTACTTCGTTCCAAAGCAGGTTGTGTCCGGTGTTGTTAGCATGTTCTGAAACAGGGGAGGTTTGGGTACGGGCAAGTCTCGCACATGTTCTTTGATTCTATCGTGCATAGGTCTTCCAGTCTGGCCGATGTAGACTTTACCGCATTCAAAGGGAATTCTGTAAACCACGCCATCTTGTTTAGTCGGCTAGACAGCGTCTTTCAGTCCTACTAGATGTGATCTTAATGTAGTCTTTGACGTGAAAACAGCACGTATGTCTTGTTGCTGTAGGTAGCGACGAAGTTGTTCCCATAGGCCTTTGATATAGGGTAAAACCGCAGTAGACTTGTACTCGATCATGGGCTCAGCACTGCTACTCGGTTTCCTGGATCTCTTGAAACTGCGATGTCAAGGAAAGCAAGTTTGTAGTCATTCTCTGTCTCCATGGTGAAGCGAATGAAAGGCTGCTGGTTGTTCAATTGCTGTAAGAAGCTATGAACGAATCCGCGACCCAGGGTCGTGAACATTTTATCAACGTAGCGTTTCCAGATCCTAGGTTTGTAGGCCAAAGTAGTTATTGCCTGTTGTTTGAAACTCTCCATGTATAGGTTAGCAATAACAGTGGAGACCGGGCTTCCCATGGCTACTCCTTCTAATTGTTCGTAAATTGATTCATTATACTGGAAGTATGTGGATCTCAATACGAAAGTCAGGAAGTCAGCGATCTGAGCAGGTGTTAGTGTCGTGCGGTCTGCAAGGCTTGGGTGGTCCTCTAGTTTCTGTAGCGCGGTTTGTACGGTGGCATTGATAGGAACGTTGGTAAACAGCGACTTGAAAGACACCAAGATTACATTGTCTAGGATAGTCTCGGTGCTAATGGTGGATACAAAGTGAGCTGAATTAGTCACCATGAAACCCGAGTTGCCGGTTAAAGGAGATAAGATGTCAGCTAAATAAGCAGATAAATCATATGTGAAGGTGTTAACGCATGACACAATAGGTCTTAAGGGTACAGTTGCCTTGTGAATCTTTGCTAAACCGTAGATTCTAGGCGGCTGTTTGTGTCGGTCTGATTTTCTTGTAAATGGCCTCTGATAGATATCCGCTTCGCTTCAAGGTTAGTAGCTTTTCGGACAACTTCCCGGTCAGAAGATCTGTCGGGTCTTTGTTGAGCAGCTGGTATGGTCCATTCTCGATAGGGGTAGACATCTTAGTGTGATAGGTGTTGGTATCCATGACTATGCTGGCGCGCCCTTTGTCCGCTGGGAGCACCATGATGGACTCGTCCTCTTTTAAGCATTTAAGGGTGTCTTGAGTTTCTTTCGTGATGTTGGGCTCTGGTGGTTCTGCCTGTTGAAGGATATTGTTAACAGCTCTCCTGACAGTGTCTACTTGTTCAGCATAGAGTTGTCTGGTGGCTGATTCGACCTTGGCGATAATCTCTGTGGCAAGGATGTGAGCAGGAGGTACAGCAAAGTTCAGTCCTTTCTTCAGCAGGGCTATCTCTGCATCGTCGAGGGACCTAGAAGATAAATTAATAACCCAGTTAGTTTTATCAACATTGGTGATGTAGCCGCCTGTTTCTCGCACAGAAGTTTATCAAATTTCTGCTTATTTCTGTCTTTGGTGGTGTTAAAGACTCGCTGGGTGTTGGTCTATTACCCTCTTGGTGTCGTTTGTCAAGAGAGTGGATGTTATACTCTGTGCTGTGGATTCTGCTTCCTTCTTTGCATCTCCCTTGGGAAGGAAGCAGAATCCACAGCACAGAGTATAACATCCACTCTCTTGACAAATGACACCAACACGGTAATAGAACCGTTCAAGACCAACACCCAGCGAGTCTTTAACGCCACCAAAGACAGACATAAGCAGAAATTTGATAAACTTCTGCGCGAGAAACAGGCGGCTACATCACCAATTTATATGCTGTATGTTGTGGGTTATTAATTTATCTTCTAGGTCCCTCGACGATGCAGAGATAGCCCTGCTGAAGAAAGGACTGAACTTTGCTGTACCTCCTGCTCACATCCTTGCCACAGAGATTATCGCCAAGGTCGAATCAGCCACCAGACAACTCTATGCTGAACAAGCAGACACTGTCAGGAGAGCTGTTAACAATATCCTTCAACAGGCAGAACCACCAGAGCCCAACATCACAAAAGAAACTCAAGACACCCTTAAACGCTTAAAAGAGGACGAGTCCATCATGGTGCTCTCAGTGGACAAAGGGCACTCCAGCATAGTCATGGATACCACGGATGTCTACCCTCATCTTGAAAGGACTGTACCAGCTGCTCAACAAAGACCCGACAGATCATCTGACACGGAAGTTGTCTGAAAAGCTACTAATTTTAAAGCGAAGCGGATATCTATCGGAGGCCGTTTACAACAAAATCAGAGCTCAACACAAACAGCCACCTAGAATATACGGTTTACCAAGGATTCACAAGGCTGATATACTCTTAAGAACTATTGTGTCATGCGTTAACAACTTCGCATATGGTTTATCTGCTTATTTAGCTAACATCTTATCTCCTTTAACAGGTAACTCGGGTTTCACGGTGACTAATTCAGCTCACTTCGTATCCACCATTAGCAGCGAGACTATCCTAGACAACGAAATCATGCTGTCTTTGACGTAGAGTCGCTGTTTACCAACATTCCTATCGACACCGCTGCACAAACCGCGCTACAAAAACTAGAGGACAACCTCAACCTTGCAGACCGCACAACACTAACACCTGCTCAGATCGCTGACCTTCTGACATACTTCCAGTATAACGGATCAATTTACGAACAATTGGAAGGAGCAGCCATGGGAAGCCCGGTCTCTGCTGTTATTGCTTACCTATACATGGAGTTTCGAACAACAGTCAATAAGTACCTTGGCCTACAAACCTAGGATCTGGAAACGCTACGTTGATGACACTTTCACAATCCTGGATCGTGGAAATGTTGATAGCTTCTTACAGCAATTGAACAACCAGCAGCCTTCCATTCGCTTCACCATGGAGACAGAGAATGACTACAAACTTGCTTTCCTTGACACTGCATTTCCAAGAGAATCACCACCAGCGTATACAGGAAGCCTACGCACACTGATCAGTGCTTTGTGTATGATTCCCACCACCTGCAATCAGTAAAATGCGGCATTGTCAAGTGCCTCTACGAGTGCGCCCAACGTCTCGCCCAACAAGTGCACCAAACCCTCTGATATCTGCAAGGAGAAGAAGCACCTGTCTTCTGTTCTTGTCTCTATAATTGTAACTGTCTTTCTTTCTTGCAGAAAATCACCAAGACCAGGAAACCGAGTAGCAGTGCTGAGCCTACGATCGAGTATATGTCTACTGCGGTCGTACTCTATGTCAAAGGCCTATCCGAACAACTTCGCCACTGCCTACAGCAACAAGACATACAGGCTGTTTTCAAGTCGGAGATTACATTAACATCACATCTAGTACGATCAAAAGACGCTATCAAGCTGACTAAACAAAATGGTGTGGTTTACAGGATTCCCTGAGAATGCGGTCAAGTATACATCCGCGAGACTAGAAGACCTATGCAAGACTTGCCTTACCCAGACCTCCCCTGTTTCAGAACACGCTAACAACACCGGACACAAGCCGCTTTGAAACAAAGTAAAGTTTATTGATTGTTATCCTCATTGGTGCACACGTAGGGCCAAGAGGTGATTCATGTAAGACTTCACCTTAACAGCAACATCAACAGGTATAGTGGAATAGAAATTCCGGAAGCGTGGATGCCCACGATCAAGAAACCCAACAACAGGAGAACCGTATGACAGTGGACCGCCTAAGGAACAACACACCGAAAACGCGAAGATCGAAATGCACCAATTGCAGCAGAGCATCCTGCTTCAAAGGTGACGCGTAACCAGTTGACCTCATCGTGTGATGAAAACTAGCAGTATGCAGTCGAAACGTCACAATCTAAATCACAAGTGACCATATTGTGAGACAAACTAGAATACTTTATTATTATTGTACGACATTAGGTATTAGGATGGCATTGAAGTCTCTAAATTTTAATCTTGCTTTGGTCAGATGTTTCAAAGTTTCACCTTTTTCTGTTTTGTGTTGCAGCATTGTCCCAACTTTTGCATGGAGCCTTGAATGAACTACACTTGCCCACTGTACCAAGACTTCTGCTTGTGCTTGGTCTTGTCCAGCACTGGTAAGCACAGGAGCTTCCTTCTGATTCTTGCTCTGTCTATTTCAATTATCTTATTTTAAAGTTGTGGAGGCTGTGAAGTCTGTTCCTTCATAAGATATTAACAGCCCCCGAGATAGGAAATAACAAACCAGTTTCTTGCTCACTTAGCACTTCTCTCCAGATTTATACCAAGTGAGTTAAGTGCAAACATCAAAGAAATATTTGTATGAGTAGGTATTGATTGTGACACATCCAAATTGATGTGCACCTCTAGTATGTATTTACAAACATACCAGTTTTGCAGTAATCATATTGTGCTGCTACAAAGAAAAAGCTGCTTCGTTATTGGCGGTAATATGTTTATGTTTAAGTGATTTAGTTGGGGTCATCTTTGTATTTTTTTTTTTTTAGATCATTCCTCAAGCTTCATTGTTGCTCTGTATCTACCAACTGATCTACCATCCAACTGCTGGATTGAATAGGGAACAACAGCTCTGTTGTGTCAGCTGGACGAATAGAAGACTGCAAAAAAAGAAATTTCACTTGTTGCCTTAGCTTTTAGTGAAATCAACTCATTTGCTATACGAATATTACTTATAATCATTGATAGTTGAAGGAAAGCCTAATTAATGACAACAGATTTCCCTAGGTTCATATGTAATAATCACGATTTCAAAGCAACTAATTTTTTTTTATTTCATTGTTAATATTTTAAGTGTAAGTGTTTTGAATAATAGCATTTTTCCTCCATAATTATCTTTCCATGTCATTTGCGATTTCTGACTGTGCAAAGTTAGGAAGAGTCCTGTACAATTAACATTTGATAGTGTTATGAATAAAATGATGAAACTTTAGAACTGAGACAGACTTGCCTTTCTTTTTCTCTTGTTCCAAGGATGAATTTGGTTTAGTTCTCGTAATGTTTGTCTTACCTGACGTACATTTCTGGTTGAGTGACCATATTGAAAATATTTGATGTGATTTAATTTCATTACCTCTTGAAATCAGAGAAGATTGATAAGGATAGAGAACCCTTTCACTTCACAGGCACTTAATCATAAAGGGAAAATGATGAATTTTTGAGTGAAAGGTTGGGGCCTGAGGCATAGACCAATTCGGCTAACTCAGTGTTGTACCCAATTCAAATCTTTTGGGAATAAAACGTTTTGTTCCAAGTATTACCATATCATTTAAATGTGAATGCTACATTATCATGCAAATGCAATACACAAAGCATCTTAACCCCTAGAGATTTGAATTGGGTACAACAATGAGTTAGCCGAATTGGTCTATTACCTTGAAAAGGAATTTAAAATGTTTCATAATGGAGAATTATTAATATGCATTACATTTGATGCATATTCATGAATTTGAATGAAATGGACAGGAATTAATAAATATGCATGAGATTCGATGAATAAGCCTGAATTCGTAAATATGCATGAAATGAACAGGAATTAATGAATATGCATGCAATGAACAGGAATTAATGAATATGCATGAATTTTTATTAATATGCATGTAATGAACAGGAATTCATGAATATGCATGAAGTCATAAATATGCATAAAAATTGATGAATATGCATGAAATGGACAATAATTAATGAATATGGATGAAATTCGTTGAATATGCATGAAATGGACAATAATTAATGAATATGCATGAAATGAACAGGAATCATGAATATGCATGAAGTTTGATTAATATGGATGAAATGAACATGAATTCATGAATATGCATGAAGTCATAAATGTGCATTAGATTCGATGAATATGCATGAAATGGACAATAATTAATGAATATGGATGAAATTCGTTGAATATGCATGAAATGAACAGGAATTCATAAATATGCATGAGATTCGATGAATATGCATGAAATGGACAATAATTAATGAATATGGATGAAATTCGTTGATTATGCATGAAATGGACAATAATTAATGAATATGGATGAAATTTGTTGAATATGCATGAAATGAACAGGAATTAATGAATATGCATGAAATTCGTTGAATATGCATGAAATGAACAGGAATTCATAAATATGCATGAGATTCGATGAATATGCATGAAATGGACAATAATTAATGAATATGGATGAAATTCGTTGATTATGCATGAAATGAACAGGAATTAATAAATATGCATGAATTTTGATTAATATGCATGAAATGAACAGGAATTCATGAATATGCATGAATTTTGATTAATATGCATGAAATGAACAGGAATTCATGAATATGCATGAAGTCATAAATATGCATAAAATTTGATGATTCGATGAATATGCATGAAATGGACAATAATGAATATGGATGAAATTCGTTGAATATGCATGAAATGGACAGGAATTAATGAATATGCATGATATCATAAATATGCATGAATGGACAGGAATTAATGAAAATGCATGAAATTTGGAGAAGTGATGAATATGCATCAAATTGATTAATATGCATGAGATGTGCATGCAATTAGTGAGAATTGATAAATATGCATGAAATGGGCAAGAATTGGTGAATATGCATGTAGTTTGCTAGAATGAAGAGAATTAATAAATTAATATGCATTAATAAGACAAGAACGGGTTGTTAACAAAATGATTTGACAGTGAAGGATGATGAATAGTGTAAGGTAAAATAGCGATGTTAATAATGACAATAAAGTTCTATGGATGGTGTTAATGATGTGAAGGAATAAGGAAGGAATGTGGTGATTATTAGTGAAGTTTAGAAGATTCGCAATGGATAATGATGCAAATGAATGTTCGGTGTTGGACTTGGATCGTGAATTGTGTTTAATAATTAAAATAAGACAGTAAACATGACCCAATTGTATTTGCACCTGATTCCTTCCTTGTGGTCGAATGTAGCCTAGCCTTAACTCTGGGCAGCTGGTTCAAAGACTTGTTTCTTTAATGCATGCTTCTCGCGGTAAGTAGCGTTCCCTTTCGGGTCATAAAGCAGCCGTTATGATATGCAATTTGACTGGCTTGCTATCAAAACCTTAAAAACGAAAACAAAGAAAACAAACAAGACTTACATTTTCATAATGTAACTAGCTAAAATATGATTTGTTTCACCTTTCTTGCCTTGTTCGTTGCAAAGTTGTCTGGTTGGGTTTGCTCGACCCTGCCCCACTCTGACTTCAACTAACCAAATAAAGATCTAAAAAGATGTGTACGTGTTCGCTATAGCAAAGAAGCCAACTCAAAGAAAAATGATGTGTTTTAATTAGGTATTGTTTGACAAGTAAAGATATGTAAAAAGGTTTTAGAGACATGATTTTATTTTATGATTTAGATTCCCATAGTATCAGGAATTGCATGACAACGGAACTAGTCCACCAAAGAAAAAAAGTAACCAAGGGATTTCGAGAAAATGGAAATGAAAATGGTCTCGTATACAAAAGAGCAAGCTACCGTTCAAGGAGAGAGTTTTCAGGAAGGGGAGGGGTACTTAAGAAGTACATGTGCTTAAAAAACCATGATAACTTCCATATCATCATGCAAATTAAATATACGGTCTGCAAAAGAATAGTAACCGATAAAGATTACTAATCAACTGGTTTCAATTAAAACAAATATTCTTTCAAGGGGTAATTACTCTCAACATGCATGTTTTACACGTTACCGAGTTGCTTTTACCTACTAAAGTAAAACGTTGTCGTTTTTAATGCGTTTGTTGCGTGCTAAGGATTTTGTTGTTTACTTTCATGACAATAAGAAAGGTACCATGCTAAGATGTTTCTTTTGGCTTGAGTTGACAGGAATGGCAGGGGGGGGGGGGGGTTGGGGACGGTTAGACTACCTAGCAGAGGCTTGAGGAAAGTGGGGATCGATTTTTATCGGTCTTAAAATATTAAAAAAAAAAGGTTAGATTTTAAATACTTTAAGTTTTTACACATTAATTGCTGTAAATTGTATTTAGATATATGCATTAGTAATCGTTCCTAATATTTACGTTGGTTTTAAGCTTTCACTTGTAAAAATAACAGTTTATTATTTGCTTTAACATTTTAAAATATGCAAACTTTATTGTGTTTTGGAAACTGTTATTTACTATTTTAAAGGTTATCGTGAAGAAAAGAAAGAAATAGAACGGAAAATTTGAATGTTTGAGGTCAACAACAGGAGTCGTAATGAACGAAAAAAAGTAAAAGACACGTGTATGGATTTTTGGACAGACGTTAATAATAGAACGAGATACAGTGAACGATAGGAAGTTGTACTTACAGTCTGAATCTTAGCAGAGTCTTTTCCATTCTCCACTGGCTGTATTCTGCTTGAGCAAATGGAAGTACAAAAAAATGGTAAAAATGCATTCACCTTTTTAAGTTATGCTGACAACTTGAATTTCATTAGCCTGGTCCGTAATACTCGTCATTTGCGAATTACAACTTAACTAACGAGAAAGAAAAGAAAATGCAATTTGTATTTAAGGTTTGAGAATGCAACTTTGGGCTTCTCGACAACTGTCTGTTGTGAATTTGAGTCGCTGCTAAAAACAGGAGGTGAAAAAGTTGGGTTTGATGATCTCAAAATAATATGATAAATATATGATTTAACATTATATTTTTATTCATTAAGACAATTGAAAACCGTCTTTACGTTGTGTAG
>NC_090881.1:17982028-17992028 GCF_036669935.1 Montipora foliosa
CGTTACAGGTCTGTGAACGTTTAGCAGAGTCTTAGCAGAGTCTTAGCACCCTTACACTTTTTGCTTTATTTGGTGTCAAGAAGCAATAAGATTTATTTAAAAGTAAGATGAATATTGTTAATGGTCATAAAAAAGAGTAGGTCTAATAGTTACTCAGAACCTTCTTAATTTAAAGTCAAGTGGGCGCAAAATCTAGTTTGAAGTTAAGAAAAGTTATAGATTGGTCTTATCGATAAAGTACTAAGTCTGCCCAAACGGCATCCAAGTCCATATAGAGGGTTGCAGATTTACATTATGTGTGGAACTCTGTTTTTGTTCTTATTCTTTGTTGGTCATCATTTATTCTCTTTGTTTTTAAAAAATGATTGCTTAGGTTGAATAAAAAGTCGCCAAAGATGTACTTACGATCTGTAGATTTCCATCAGGTTCTCTTTTGGGAGTCTGCACTTGCGAATTAGGTCTTTCTGAAATGGATTGGTAATAAACAAGAGAGAATATTTGAATTTGTCAGTTGACATGATGTTATCGTACTTACTATGTGAGCGTTAGTAACCCGTCGAATCTTCAATTCTACGATTGTCTTGTGGCGGAAGGATTTGAAAAGATGCTAGGCCGGAACACGATGGATTCGTAGGTGGACCAAAATCGGAGAATGACGATTGGTACGCTGGAATTCGAATAAATGATTAGGTTTTGTAGAGGGTATTAAATGGTTACTTACGTTTCTGTGACTGAAACAGTCAGTTTTGTTGCACATTTCTCGGGAAGGTTGTAAACTGCAATGATAAGAAGTTTTTCCAAAATGTCCATTACTGATTATGGGCTACGTTTATCTTAAGCTTGCATTCCAGATTTTGCTGTTGGTGTTAGTAGTTACGACATCAGTGGCCAAGAATAGACTGGTGTCGTTGACCGGGATTGCAGAGGGGGGGGGGGGGGGGAAAATTTTCAAAATGTATTGACATATAGTGCAGGGAACTGAAATAGGTGAAGAAGATGAAATGATGTGATGAAGTCGTGTTTTTATCGGTTTATTAGCTTATCGTTTATTTTTATATTTACTCGTTGTTTTAAATTTATCACGAGCGGATGTTTTGCGGAAAAGAGGAAGAGAAGAGAGAGAAAGATGAAAAGGATTTTAGAAATATCGTCTGAAATTTCGGGAAATCGAAAAAGGTCTGTCTTGCCGTTAGCTAGAAATAAATAATAAATTGCGAGAGGTTTTACCGGTGATTGTTTGTCTTTGTGTCTAAGGTTCCCGGAGCTGTTTTTAGAGGCTTTGACCGTGGCGTCCTCAGCGGCTGATAATATGTAGTTGGCCAAGGAAATAAATACATTTGTAAAGCACAGGAAGGCTTGATCAGTTTGCCAAAGTAGCGCGAGATTTTCTAAGGGATTCTAGAAGTAAAAAATAAAATAACAATCGTAATATTTTATTTAATTGTGAGAGAAAACAGGAAAATGGCTGTAAGTGGAAAATGAATGGAATAAATGGATGGAAACATTGTGCGAGTGCAAAGTGTAATAAGAAGTACTTACAGTTTGATGTTAGCAGTTTCCAATAACGACGTCGCATTTGAATTGCCTGTAATGAGTGGTGTTTAGCTTTTGGTGAAAACAATATGGAAGTTAAGTGTGAATATTATTACAGGACGTGAATCAAGGGTATTGACGATGAAAAAAGTATTTTCGGTTTCCATGGCAATTACTAGCGTTTCAAATGTCTATGCACTGATTTTTCGAGTGAATACGACTGAACGTTTCGTGATAATAAAGTGGGACAATATTAACATTAAGTGCTTTGCGTGATCAAACTCTAGAAGTGATCAAAATATGTAAGGGCTATACTTACCCCTAAGAAATCTTTTAACTGCATGATTGGTGTTGCAAATTTCTTGGAAACTGTAATGATAAAGTTGTACAAACAAAACGATGCGTTAGTGATTTTAGAATTTTGTATCACCAAGTCTGTGATGATCTCGGGTGTAGCCAGTCTCTTTTTCTCCCCAGGACCTTTCGCTTTGTTATATGGAAGGTCCTGTGAACGACGTTTGGACGTAACCCTTGCCAGAAATCGGTTTGTTAAGGTGATCTGAATTCACACGTTAAGACCGCAATTTCTTCTTTGATCTGGGTTTGTGGAGGTGGGGGAGATTATTGTCAAACTGTACTTAGAATGTAGTAGCCCTGAAGACTTAAAAGAAAAGGCAGCGTAGATGAAATGATGTGACAAAGAAGTTTTTTTTTTTAAGAAAAGAAAAATCAGTTAAAAAAAAAAGTTATATCCTTCGTTCAGTTACATTTTTAAAATTTTAAATTTTTTAATAGGTATTTCTTTTTAAAATTATTTTATTTCATGTTTAAATATTATCATGAGCGGGTAGTGGATCTCTATAAGATTTTGCAGTTGGTTGGTAACAAATAATTTGTGCTAGTTTTACCGATGATGTCTGTCGTTGTCTTTCTTAGCAGTCTTGAGGGGCTTTGTGAGGAAGATGTTGCCAGCGGCTGGTACTGCATTGTTTTAGCTGAAGGAGACAAGTATTTTTTGAAAGCATAGGAAAGCTTCATTAGTTGCAAAAGTAGGGCGAGTTCATTGGAACAATTGTAATAATATAAAGAAATATGACTGTAATAGAGGACTATTAAAAGAGGTACTCACTGTGCGGATGTTACTAGTGGGTGTGACAAGTGAAGAACCACATTCACCTTCTGCTGCCGACAAGAGGTGTCTGAAAATGGAGCGAATAACTGGATATATTGATTTAAGATATTCTTTGGATTAAGAGTGTCAAAATAAGTACTTACAGTTCGATGTTGGCAGTCTCCAATAACTGTAAGATTTTACTGTTAAAAAATTACAGGAAAGGAGAAGCAAGAGTGTAATGTGGAGAATTGTATAGGGTATTAATTATGGGTAGGGAAACGAAAAATGTATTTTCGGTTTCTATGGCAATTATTGGCGTTTCATATGTCTGTAGACTGGTTTTGAACTAGACACGGCTGACATTATAATAAAGTACTATTGTTCAGGTCGACGAGTAATTTAAGTCCGTAAAAGACTATTAATGATATACTTACCAGTTTGGAGATCTTCAAGTGAAACCTGTTAGTTTTGTTGCAAGGTTTCGTGTTGTAAATTTCCTGGAAGCTGTAAATTATGATAATATAGGGTATGTTAGTTATTTGGCATTTTGGGCCTGGTGTTATAATTCTCTGATGGTCTAGCGTGCAATATTACACGAAGTAGAACTTTCTGCTTGGTGGAGGTAATTTTTACTGTGTCTATGGAATTGAGCTTCGAATCCGGATTCGAGTATTGTTTTTAGTGGTTTAAGAACTTGTGCAAGAACGAAAGGTATTTAAATGACTATGGTTGGAGAAAAGATATTATAAAAACAATATCAAAGTGTAAGAGAAAAGAGAAAAAGCCAGTGAAGGTAGAAGGATTTGATAAAGTCATTTTAACCTCTTTTTTAAATTAAGTTTTATGGTTTATTAATTCACTTTTTTAGGTATTAATTTTATGTTTTTAAATTTATCATTAGTGGATGGCATGCGGAATAGAGGGGAATTTCTCATGTTTTTGCATATTGAATTTATCAAAGGAAATTTCGGAAAATGGGCGGTTTGTTGAGTTTGTGTTAAGGGGCGTTTCTAAGGAAACGAGTAGTTTGTGAAAGCACAGGAAATGCGGGTAAGTTATACTGTGGTGTTGCATTAGTTGCGAATGAAATCGCGTCATTTTCGTAGGGATTTTTTTTCAATTGCAATAATTGTAAAAACATAAATGGCGTGCCCTAAATGGAAAATGACTATAAGAAAATGCTATGAATAGAAGTACTCACTGTGTGGACGTTACTAGCGGATAAGTGGCGAAGGGCATCGACTGTCTTCTGGAAACAAAAACGTATCTGATATAGGATACGATAAACCGTATTGTGTGTCACAGAAGTACTCACAGTTTGATGCTGGCAGCCTCCAATAATGGCGTAGGATTTGAATTTCTCGTAATGTGCCCCTAGCGACTGATAAAAAGTAGTGTTTAGTGTGAATATTATACAGGGCATTCACGAGCATTTTAAGTTGTCCATGTACCGGTTAAAAGTTGAAAATAAACCAGGTTTAACAATATTAAAGACGATTAAAGTACGTTAAAAAGATGTGACAAAGAAATGTTTAAATCGGTTTAACAATTAATCATTTGTAAAAACGAATGAGACCGAAATAAACAATGGCTGTAAAAATGGACTGGATAAGGGGACCCTTATAAGCATATTTTTCAAATGAAGAGGGTTAAAGAGCTTGCTTTTCTATGATAGCAGTCTTTAATAAAACGCGTAGAATTGGAATTTTTGCAAAAGGCCTCCAAGTACGGGTAAAATAGGGAAGTTCAGTGTGGAGATTAATTAATGCTAGTGTGGACCAAAAAGAGTACTTACGATTTCCATGGCAATTATTGTAGTCCATTTTCGGGTTTGTAGATGAGTAAAAGCGGCTAAAACTTAAAAAAGTAAACATGACTGATAGTACTAAAAAGTACTGTACGAGTTATTCTATAGAAAACGCACAAAAATATTACAAATATTTCGCGATATTGTACATTTTATCTGTTGTACAGTTGCAGAGCCACTTTTTCTTTTTTTCACCAGGCACGTCGCGCAAAAATTATCACACTATGGGCAATGACCTTTTCTCGCCATAACTTCTTTTATGTGCGTTTTCTGAAGATTGACGCGGTCTTCGTTTAGTTAAAATACTCTGCCAAAATGCAAGCAAAACAGCTAATACGTTAGACGTGGTCAGGTACAGTGTATTGCATTTTCTATTTGTATTGGGTTGAGTTGCGAGATGGACGGATACCGTTGGTGAAAAGTATGGAAATACCGAGGCCATTAAAAATTACTGACAGATCTAATATAACGATCATCGATTATTTTTATGGGATCAATGAAAGTCCTTACCGCTAAGAGTTCCTGTAAGAACAGATTGTGTGCTGCAAGATGAAATGATTCAAACGGGTGACATATCACATAACAAATTCGGTCATAGTTCGTATTTTCTTTGCTCCTAAAAGTTGAGGCGATGATTAATACGTTATCTAATCGAAAGATTTCCGAGTAATTAAGGCGAGCCCTTTGATATCAATTAGCTGGTTCTATATCAGGGGACGGAGGTGGCTTGAAACAAGGTTTGGTAAATAAATACTGAACGTAAATGAAAAGGTTCTTGTTTCCAATATAGTCCGCTCATGACGCTAAAGTCGGAAAGGTCCGAGAAATGGTACATCAAGACGATTTTTGCCAACTTAAATTTACACTGATCCAATTTGAGCGAATTGTGAATGTCTTATGGACAGGCAATCTAAATTTAATATAGGGGAGGGATTAGGCAATGACCTCATGAAAACAAAAAGGTTTGTAGAGACGGGCTGCGGTGCAAAGGACGGAATCGCGAGAGCATTACATGACCTCATGAAGCCTACCGATAAGGACAATTTTAGGGGAAAAAAAAAGAGAAGAAATTACAAGGTTGTCATGATGATTATAAAAAAAAAGTATGGGGACTCGTTGAGGAGAGGGAAAAATAGAGAAGGGGGAGAAAACTAGTTAAAATGGGAAGAAGACTAGAAGAAATAAGGGAGGGGAGGACAAGGTGGCATGTTCTATGATATGAAACTTTAGTATACACTAAAACAGTGGATAGCGTTCAAAGCGCGCTCTGATTGGCAGTTCAAACTCCGGATATCCTTTGTTATTAAAAACTGAACTACGGATATCACATTTCCAGCATTTTCATAGACCAATTCGGCTAACTCAATGTTGTACCCAATTCAAATCTTTTGGGAATAAAACGTTTTGTTCCAAGTATTTCCATATCATTTAAATGTGAATGCTTCATTGTCGTGCAAATTCAACACACAAAGAATCTTAACCCCGAGAGATTTGAATTGGGTACAACATTGAGTTAGCCGAATTGGTCTATTGGCTCGCCGGACACAGGTTATCAGCTCATATACCTGCACTACCAAATATGGTCAATGAACACAGCAGCAAATACACAGTTTTGCGGCTCCGAGAAAAAAATGGCCAAATAAATTCAACATAAAGAGTTGTGATGTTGGGGTTTTAATAAAATAATTATTCTACTCGGGCTTACTGGATATGAAATGATCATAACCAACTCGGCGCTACCCGCCCCGTTGGTTATATATATCATTTCATATCCAGCGCGCCCTCGTAGAATAATTGTTAACTATTCACCTCCGGGCAACTCGCACGGGATTTGCGCCCGAAAATACTGTAATCGTTGGAGGAATAATGAGTTTGAAAAATAGTCTTTTTGTGCTATATTATCTCACTGTTTTGGTATATACTACAAGAACTATTCACCTCAGTGTCGGTGGCTAGTAGTGGATATTTACCTCGCCACACTAGCCACCTCCACTTCGGTCAGAATAGTTGTTAAATATTCGTATTCTCAGTATTGGACTGGAGCTAGTCTCCACTGCAAGCTATTTCCAGTCCAATATTGAGAATACAAATGTGGTGAATTCAGGGGGCGTGGTGACTGAATAGTGTCTCATGCGTTAAATTGTTATTTTTTTTATTGTCAAGTGTCCGTATAATTTATTTGCCTTTGTCCATTCATTCGCCTGCCTAATGAGGACATAGACCAAAACATCGCAAAATAACTAGTTTCCTAACTCTTTTTTTTACAGATAAGATTTTAAATAATATTAAACGCGCCACACCTAAAAAAATAGTATAAGCATTTGTGCATTTGAAGTAACTGAAAGGAGTGCGTAACAAAAGTTTGAATTTAGTCTTAATAATTGGGCTGCGCTTTTAAGAGTTAACAGGTATAGAGTTGCCGAACGTTACTATAGGATTTGGTCGGGTTTGTTCGGGTAGGACCAGACTTTGTTTGTATTTGCTAGTCTGGCTGTAGGTGGAGATCAATTTTATCAACAAAAATGCGAAATTCTTGAACACTTAAATTACCACAAAGAAGGTAATAACATTAACTTGAAGTCACAATTTGCATCGCGTCCGATCTTAAAGAAGCGAGATGAAACGCGGTTTATCCAAAGAAATTTTACGATGACTGTAGAATAAGATCCAAATCGTTCGCTCACTCAAGTAGAGAGCTTTCCTAGTTTGCAAAGCGCAACTACAACGATATGTTTTGTTTGCCGTGTCTGTTATCGATGAAATTCTCTTTATTCTCGTCAAAAAGCCGCTTAGAAATTTGGAAAGTAATATTTTTGAGTTTTCTAACAAGTACTTTGGTTACCAAGATTTGATGGTTTTCTTTTTCGAAGACATTTTAGAGAAAGGATTACTGTGAAAGCATATAAAACTCGACTTTTCCAAGGCAGAATTTACTTAACAAGAGCTAATTCTCAATTGAAATGTTCAAGAAAACAAAAAAAGGTTCCCACTTAAGTGTGATAACTTTGTGCGCCGCGCATTTGTTTTTGCACGCACATACTTCACCTTTACTGTGGTGCGTCTTTTTACTTGTCTTCTCCGAAGTCGTCCTTGTGTCCGGAACGCAGCGTCATGTTCGTCAAGATCACTTCTTCTTCCAGCAACGATAGCTAGATAAACGTCCTCAGCAAAGGCAACAAGCTGTTTGCCCGAAGGCGAAGCGATGAGTCTCCAAATTGGGCCTCAATTTATTCCGTTCAAGAAGGTCGCTGATTGGCTGGTAGGCGTGAATTCCAATGCCTGATCGAAGTGACAACAAAGTGTGCCGCGTGTAACCCATGTTTTCAACAACTACACGAGGAAAACGTCACCGGTGTGCTTTCGCCGTGAAAATCAGTGCTATTGTTACTAATTTGGCGTCCTTTGAAAATCTACTCGTCTGACTGCAAATTGCAATGGCGTCGAGCAAATTATGCCATGATTTTTCATGCACAATTAATGCATGATTATAACGGGAAAGAATCTTTATGTGTCGAAATTTTTGTAATCAAATTTGTATCGACAACGCCGCAAAAAACGGTTTGAAAACATGCGCTGCAAGCGTCACGTGCGCATTGAGCATTTTGGTAAAAAACCGTGCAGAAGGCTAGCGTAGACTTACCAAATGCATGGATTTCGTGAAAAACGCTGAGATTTCAAGATGAAAGTTTTATTTAGTTTTTAAAAACAAGATCTTACAACTGAAATTATCTTTACCTATGAAAGATATTAAAAACAAAATAATAAGAAAATATGGCAGAAGCATTTTTGTCATTGTCATTGATTTAATTGAAGGAGCAAGGTAAAGTCGGGTTGACGCAATATGTGCCTTTTCTTAGTTTTTGATGTGTGACCAATGAGAAGGTACTGAACCAGTCACGTGGTCAAAGGCCGAGTCTTAATTTTAGAGGAGAAAATGTTGACCTTAGAAGCAGGTGGATTTGGGACACGATAACAGCACGGAAAAAGTTTATTTTTGTTGGACACGTCATCCTCTGCGTAACAACCTGCGAAACGTACGGACAATAAAAAAAAACAATACGTGCCTTTCGCGTTATGTCACGGACGCCGTGTCGGATGCCACAAACAATAAATCTCTCATTAACCTCCTTTGTTTGTCGAGCAAGTTTTCTATCTGTCGCTGCTGTGAACTTTGTCTGAAGGGGTACGTTACAAACAAAATATATTATACTTATATTATTAATCATAAAAATTACAATTTCCTTGATTGTGATTGGTTGAAGAAACTTCTATTTTCCGCTAATTCACTTACAAGTTGTTATCGGACAGTTTGGTATTGGACAGTTCAATAAGCCAATCACACTCAAAATTGTAGTTTAAATCAATCAATCGCAACCTTGGTTTCAATCACCTAGAAAGTGTACCGGCTCCTAAATTGGGGCTTTCTTTCTTTCAGAGTGACATCAAACAATTTACGCCTCCTTTGTTAGTCTGTTAATGCAAATTTTCCCTTTCTCTCATAACTTGGCTCTTCTTCTTTTCTCGGAAATTTTAATTTTTATGATTAATTGGTAAGAAGACTTCGTGTCGTCCAATTCGGTCAGTAATCATACTCGTGATAAACAAATACAGATCAAATTGGACTCATCTTCGTCACGGGAGCCTAGGATCGACGCAAGGCTCTGGGAAACTCCATGTAGGAGAACATGCGCCGAAAAGTTCTTATAGCCAAAAATAGGCCATTTCCGAGTTCATGTCTGCCTCCTCTTCAAAGTGAGTTTAAGTGCGAAGTTTTTGGGATGGTAATTAGTTCTACTTTCCATATGAATGAAAACTAATTTTCATAAGAAAGACTTCGCAGTGAGACTCGCTTTGAAAAGGAGGTAGACATGAACTCGGAAATGGCCTATTGGTTATTTGAGCCTTACTACGCCTGCGCACTCCTCGTGCTAACATGAATGCACCAATAAGAGACGCCTTTGATTGTTCTTCACGAAAACCAATGAGAAGACACTTTGTTTCAGGGTTCCCCAAAGCTCTTCTCTCCCTTAGTCAAGAGAAGAGCTCTGGGGTCGAGACTGGGATTGGACTCCACTCAGTCTTATTACCGTTACTAACAACGGTCTATACACCGTTTGAGGCCAGTTATCAGTGACTTCATGCTTTTGAAGCGAAACTTAACCATTGAATTCTTTTTCCCATTTCATCTATTGCCTGAACCCTTTGCATGTTTTGAATAAATTATCCGCATTTATAGGCGTGGTTTAATTTCACGTGACGTCATCGCCGCCATTTGGTGGACAAAACAAATGATGAGGGAAAAGACCTCTCATTGGCTTTCTTTGTTCGTCCCCCAGTATTTGTACATTACATTACATTACACCGTTATCACCTCTGTCTCAAAAAAGGTTGCAAACGACCTAATATATAGATTTAGCCAAGCCTAAAAGTGGAGCTCCCGTTTCTAACCCCAGAAAGCAATATAGTGTTAATGGAAATAATTATAAAAAGTAAAAGTAAAAAAGTAAGTGTTTACGAGCCAAGTGGTCCATCAGAGCCGGAGGTTA
>NC_090881.1:17997028-18037028 GCF_036669935.1 Montipora foliosa
GTAAATACTGTCATCGTGCGCTTCAATGAAAGCATGCTCATTGACACAGGTATTCTTCACATAAAGGCTTCTCTCTGGGTGAAAAGAAGACGAACGTTGGCAGCAATCACCACTGAGAACGTTCAACTATATCCCACAATAGTTCCACCGTAGAAATGTTAAGTATATTGGTCCCAGGACGTTACTCCACAAAAAACCGCTCGACCCTTTGCGACAAAAAGACTTGGGAACGATGGAGTAAAATTTTCTCCTTCCGCTGGTCCAGCGCTTATTAGGCGGAGGTGTCCCTCTAAGACAAACGCTACGTCGAATTCGAAGAGCGCGTTGTCTTCTTTCACAACTCAACCCCATTAAGAAATTAGAATGAACCGTTTAAAACTATTCAACAAGAATTCAAAACACAAATTCATTTAACATCAAAACAGCTTTATTTTTTTTCATCTTTACTTTTCTCATCACAATACACACACGAATTGCGGACCTATGAAACCATATTATTTTCGTCTGAAATTATCTCCTCCTACTCTGAAATGTCTTCTTAAACCTTAACCTAAAAAAAGTTTACTTTCATACTACAATATACAAAGAGACGTTGCAGGGTTAATTTACCTTTTCCAGCTCGTTGTATAAAACCAAATTTTCTCCGTATTAACTCAGAGCAATCGATTGTTAAATTTAAGAGTCTTTTGAAAACCTTTCTCTTTAAACAAGCCTTTGCAAGTCTTAATTAACTTTATTATATATTTATATAATAATAACATTTTCACATATTTTATAGATAGTTCGGTTGATCAAATCGCGACCGTCATTTTTTTCCTGATCCGCACGATAAGGCGTGCGCAAATCTTGACGTATGCAATGCTTAGCGACTGGTTCCTAGCAATAGGCCATTTCCGAGTTCATGTCTGCCTTGTCTTCAAAGCGAGTCTAAGTGCGAAGTTTTTGTTATGAAAATTCGTTTTCATTAATGTGTAAAGTAGAACTAATTACCATCACAAAAACTTTGCACGTAGACTCGCTTTGAAGAGGAGGCAGGCATGAACTCGGAAATGGCCTATTAATCCACTATTCACGAAAAATTTCCGAATTTGCGAGAATTTCGTTTGGCGCATGCGCAATTTAAACGCCGCATTTTTCTCTGGCGACTTTTTGGCGGGAAAAATTTGTCAAGGTCAACCAAGGCCATACCAACTTCTATCACTGGAGATTTACTTCAACAAAATTTTACGATAAATTTTGACATTAGAATTCTAATAAGTTGCCTGCACATTATTTGTTGTAAGGAAAAATGCTTATTTTAAATCAAGTTGAGTAAGAGAAATTACTACATCATATGAGGGAAAAAAGATGTGCCAGTTCATGGGCATTTGTTGTAAGAAAGTAGGCCTCATTTTAAGTTCACAGTACCCCTGAAATGTTCTCTGCCCTAAGAAGTACCAAACGCCTTGTTTAAATATGTGCAAAAATCTATGATTTTGCAAAATCATCAAATTGCCCTGAACTATTAAGGCAGAAAAATGCAAGCGAATGACAGGCATAGGTCCATTCCTTACTTGACATCACAAACTAATTTAACGAAAGAAAGACAAAGCAGTTCATAACGTCAAAAATAAAATTGACTTACACTTCCCACTAGGTTGGAAATGAAACAAACTTAGGCCAGTGTTTTGCTTCCTCAGAAGGTCAAAGACAATTGACGATGTTACACAAGACGTTGCAGTGTTTTTGAGGGCAAACATCTAGGTTTCGTGCACTTAAAAAATAACGGTACAAGGTGTTCACGATTCTTGCATGCAAAAGGAAAATTGCTTTGAATGCATTTGAATCTGTAACGCAGAGAAACAACGCAAACACATATGCAACATTGAGATGGATGGGCACATGTGCACCAAATGTACAAACACAAAGACACAGGCACAGGTGAGGGAAATCTTTCGTTAATGCCTTCGTGTTTGCATGTACTCTTGTGTCCCTGTGCCATAGTGTTTGTATGTATTCTTGTGTGCCTTTGTCTTGGCGTTTGCATGTACTCTTGTGTGCCTGTGCCTTGGTGTTTGTATGTACTCCTGTGTGCCTGTGCCATAGTGTTTGCATGTACTCTTGTGTGCCTGTGCCATAGTGTTTGTATGTATTCTTGTGCGCCTTTGTCTCAGCGTTTGCATGTACTCTTGTGTGCCTGTGCCTTGGTGTTTGTATGTACTCTTCTGTGCCTGTGCCATAGTGTTTGTATGTACTCTTGTGTGCCTGTGCCATAGCGTTTGCATGTACTCTTGTGTGCCTGTGCCATAGTGTTTGCATGTACTGTTGTGTGCCTGTGCCTTAGTGTTTGTATGTATTCTTGTGTGCCTCTGCCTTAGAGTTTGCATGTACTCTTGTGTGCCTGTGCCATAGCGTTTGCATGTACTCTTGTGTGCCTGTGCCATAGTGTTTGCATGTACTGTTGTGTGCCTGTGCCTTTGTGTTTGCATGTACTCTTGTGTGTCTGTGCCTTGGTGTTTGTATGTACTCCTGTGTGCCTGTGCCATAGTGTTTGCATGTACTCTTGTGTGCCTGTGCCATAGTGTTTGTATGTATTCTTGTGCGCCTTTGTCTCAGCGTTTGCATGTACTCTTGTGTGCCTGTGCCTTGGTGTTTGTATGTACTCTTCTGTGCCTGTGCCATAGTGTTTGTATGTACTCTTGTGTGCCTGTGCCATAGCGTTTGCATGTACTCTTGTGTGCCTGTGCCATAGTGTTTGCATGTACTGTTGTGTGCCTGTGCCTTAGTGTTTGTATGTATTCTTGTGTGCCTCTGCCTTAGAGTTTGCATGTACTCTTGTGTGCCTGTGCCATAGCGTTTGCATGTACTCTTGTGTGCCTGTGCCATAGTGTTTGCATGTACTGTTGTGTGCCTGTGCCTTAGTGTTTGTATGTATTCTTGTGTGCCTCTGCCTTAGAGTTTGCATGTACTCTTGTGTGCCTGTGCCATAGCGTTTGCATGTACTCTTGTGTGCCTGTGCCATAGTGTTTGCATGTACTGTTGTGTGCCTGTGCCTTTGTGTTTGCATGTACTCTTGTGTGTCTGTGCCTTGGTGTTTGTATGTACTCTTGTGTGCCTTTGTCTTAGCGTTTGCATGTAATCTTGTGTGCCTGTGCCTTGGTGTTTGTATCTATTCTTGTGTGCCTGTGCCTTAGTGTTTGTATGTACTCCTGTGTGCCTGTGCTATAGTGTTTGCATGTACTCTTGTGTGCCTGTGCCATAGCGTTTGCATGTACTCTTGTGTGCCTGTGCCATAGTGTTTGCATGTACTGTTGTGTGCCTGTGCCTTAGTGTTTGTATGTATTCTTGTGTGCCTCTGCCTTAGAGTTTGCATGTACTCTTGTGTGCCTGTGCCATAGCGTTTGCATGTACTCTTGTGTGCCTGTGCCATAGTGTTTGCATGTACTGTTGTGTGCCTGTGCCTTAGTGTTTGTATGTATTCTTGTGTGCCTCTGCCTTAGAGTTTGCATGTACTCTTGTGTGCCTGTGCCATAGCGTTTGCATGTACTCTTGTGTGCCTGTGCCATAGTGTTTGCATGTACTGTTGTGTGCCTGTGCCTTTGTGTTTGCATGTACTCTTGTGTGCCTGTGCCATAGTGTTTGTATGTATTCTTGTGTGCCTGTGCCTGTGTTTGACTATGTACTTTTGTGACAAAAAAGAATCTATTTCCACAAAAATGATATAATCTTTTGTTGCTATGGTAGCTGGTGCGAAATGAAAACTTATGAAAAACAAAATAATATTGACAAGTGGCTAAACCAAAGATCACTTTTTTTCCAAATTTAATTTCTTGTGTAATGCTATGACTTTATAATAGGACCGGTTGAGTCTCTGCGCGGAGAAGAAAGTAAGTTATTGTTGTGAAGGGAATTCGTGAAGCAAGGAAAATCGGCATTACCATGTTAGGAGTAGATATTGAATAAAAGAGTTGCTGTGACACTAGTTATTATGGTTAATCATGTTCACTTCCTTTAATGTTCTTCTGTGCCATGTTTCCATTCTGGTGTTTGTGATGTCCTCTCATGGGTTATTAACTTAATTCTCAGCTAATACAACTCCCTTGACAACACTGAAATTTCATGGTGTCTTAAAGTTTCAGTGGTTGTAAAGTGTATGACAATACACCTTGCATTGTGGACGCTTATGTTAGCCCGTGCATCAACTGTATTATTGACCTTAACTATTGCTTACTGCTCTTCTAGGCCTAACCGAAGGTTAATGCAGCCACATTTAGTTATTCTTTAACCTGTCTGTCTCAGTGTCCATCTTCCTCTAATCTCAAAGATTATTTTATCTTGCTTGTCTTGAGTTGATATCTGAGATTTCCTTTTGTCAAAACACCACCCTGAATTAAAACGAAAGAAAATGTCTACTGTGAAACCAGACCATGACAATGACTTTTTCATCAGGGATGATAGGAAAGTATAATATGATACACATAGCTTTTTTCTTCCCAAGAGGGCAATGTAATGAATCCTGCAATCTGATTGGTTCTTGGAGTAGTCGGGACTTTCCACAGGCATGGTAATATGCCAAGAAATGATCAGATTGCAGGATTCATTACTGTATCCCCTTGGATAAAATAAGTAAGTTATTTGCAGGCTTAGGGTGGGTGCTTGGTCGCTGTAGTTCTTCCCTATATGGACCTCCCAGCCAGCAAATAATATATATTTGTCAGTCCAAGGAAAATGAACAACATCCACAAGTTGTTGTACTACAGACTGGAAAGGAAGGAAAGTACAACTGGAAATGCAACAGAAAATTGTATTATTTTGCAATATAACATTTGTGAACTCCTTACCATTTAGAAAAAGCTCACTTCCTTGAAATCCCTTGTTAGATCCTCCCTTCTTAGTTCTAGCTTAGATTTATCACATGTATGACTGTAAAATGAAATGACAGATCATTGTATTAATTTATGAAGGGGGAAGTTTCTAAAGAACTGTGGTGCTGCGTCGGTGGGGAAGTAGTATACAAAAATTTGGTTTTATCAACAGAGTTGATAATGTAAATTGGCCACCGTACAGAGATTCTAAAAGCTGACGTTTCAAGCGTTAGCCCTTCATCAGAGCAAAAAGATTAATTTAGTTATATTAATTTAGTAAATTTTCAGCTCCGACTATTGCATTTCTAGCTTTTTGATTGGTTAAAAAACTCAGACTATGAGGCAATAGTCGAAGTTTTACGTCACATGGAAAATAGTGCGCCAAGATGCTCTTTCCGGACGCTTTGTAAAATTGTGGAAATAAAAATCGGCGGTAAAACTCGGTTTGAGAATTTACTAAAACAACTATTCCATTCGCCCTTGTTGAATATGAAGTGATTATAACCAACTCGCGCTACCCGCTCGCTGGTTATTTTATCACTTCATATCCAACTTGGGCTCATGGAATAATTCTTATTTAGTTGTATCTATTGGTAGAGGATCAAACATTCATGCTGCTCATGCACTCATAAGAAAATGTAAAGGTTTTGGAAGATCCAATGACTTGAGCTTCAGACACCAGCCTGCTATTTTGCTGGGGTATAGCAGTGGAAATACTCAGCTACTAGCACAGAAATGTGACCAACTTTCCCATTTTTGGATACCCCAATTTTTTTTTACCAAAGTGAAAGCCCAGGTGGGCTAAGTCAGCAGGATATTAAATTGTATAGAACCATTTGCAGCTAAACTACAGGGGCAGTTACAAAAGTTGGACCAGATCAACTCAGACAGAGCAAAAACTGGTTTTGCAAACCAAAACTATTCACCGTTTTCCCCAATATCACCGAGGTATTGCTTAAAGATTACGGCTCATTTCTTTTTATGTCAATCTGAAGTGAGCAATCCAAGTTCTTCTGGCCAGACTTTTGTACCTGCTTAAACTACAAAGTCACTTATTTGTTATGATTTTGGCTTTGTTTGTCAAAAGCTTGTCTAATTTGTATGTGGTGGCCCTGTGCAGACCTAATTCTGCAGTTTCTCTGCATTTCCTTCAGGATATCTCTTGAGAAAAAGATCACAATGTTGCAATGTAAGTTACATAATAATACATGTATACTTGAAAAAATTACTTGATTGTGATTGGCTGAGAGCAGTGCAGTTCAAGTGTAACACAGTGCAAAAAGTGTAATACCAGTGCAAATTACATATCGGATCATGATTAGCTAATAAACAATAGAGTTTGGTCAGAATCAATCAAATATTTTGTTTTCAAATCAAGAGCATGCCCTGGATGGTTCAATTGAACCCTGATTCCATGATATGCATGTGTTTCTTCTGCTTAACCATCTCAATTTCTTTCATGTATATTATTAACCCTTTGATGTCCAAAATGGCCTAAACCGGCCAAACTCAGTATTTTACTCTGTCTAACGTCAGATGATTTTACTCGTCAATGGGCAACCCCCGGGAGTCAATGGGTAATCACATGATTTTTCTCGTGCAATGCGGAATAAATAAGCACTTCTAATTTTTTTCAAAGACTACAAATTGCACTCGCCCTATGGGCCAGTGCAATTCTGGTCATCTTTGAAAAAAATTACTTGAGCTTATTTATTCCAAATTGCACTCAAAATCATGTGATTACCTATAGTAATAATGATGACATATCTATTGCACCGGTCCGTGATCATACATAACTGTGATAACCACCAGCAGGGAAAGTTAAATGCAGGATGAACCAGTCAATAGCAACATTCTTTAAACATTTGGAAACAAAATTCATATTACTTCAAGTGGTTTCCTGAAACATTTGGTTGCATCATTTCCGTTTACAGTGACTTTTGTACTGTATTTGACCTGGAACTGGTCACGGAAATGTCAGAACGCAAAACAGTTGACAGAGAGAAAATATTAGTACCCTTCAAAGCTGTTATACTGGCAATTTAGAGAAAACTGGAACCTAAGTGATTATCTGGAACAAATAAATACCAATTTTTTTTAAATTCCTACTGATCCTCTCTCAATACGTGTTAATCTCAAATTCCTCAAAACTTTCACACTCATGGAAAAAGCTAAATTTAATGACAGGAATTGCAAAAATAACAGCATATTAGAATATATTTTCTTTACCTAAAGCAGCCAACTCAGTCATTAATTGCAGGAATGGCTCTGAGCCATTATATTACACCAAAAATCATACATATGCACTCCACGTAACCTTACATAGTGCCTTATAAGACCCTACAAAATCATACTTATCCCTACATAACCATACACGGGGCCACACAGTCCTACATAACCATACATAGTGCCCCAGCCCTATATAACCATATTCCACATCACACAGCCCTACATAATCATACACAGTGCCCAATAACCATACATGGCACCACAGTAGGCTACAACCACCAATACTGGCAGTGCTGTGACTGAAGCAACATTGTCAATGGTTGGTGAGACCGATGTGGGAGGGGCAGTCCCTGCCACACAAAGCAGATGTGGCTGGTCATGGGAATGGGGGGGAAGGGGGGGGGAGGGATGGGGGGTGGTTTCTGCGTGCGCATACCTTTGGTCTGGCTCTCTTCTCTACTGCCGGGTTTGGGATCTTCTCTCCTTTCTTTAGCTGTTTCGTGACCAAGCAGTGCCACCTGCTGTGGTTGGCTGCCAAATCTTGCCACCTCTCTGTGCTGATGTCTAAGGATTCCATATCACGCTTGCAGATGTCTTTGTACAACCACTGGGGGCAACCTTGGGGTATTTTGCTAGAGGGCAGTTCACCATTGAAAATGTAGTTGGGAATCTGGCTATCTTCCATTCAGTGCACATGCCCGAGTAAGTGCAGGCTGAAATTGACTGAGCAGCGTGTACATGGTGGGGAGGCCAACACTCACAAGGACCTGGGCGTTAGGTACCTTCTCGCTCCAGCTTATGCCAAGGATGAGGCAAAGGTACTGCATGTAGAAACTGTTCAGCTTCCACTCTTGCTTAGCAGAGGTTGTCCAAGTTTCACTCCCATACAAGAAGGTGCTAACAAAGCAGGCAGCTTTGGATTCTCCCAGACACAAGTGGTCAGTCGTCGCAGGGTTGTTGACGTATTTGTTGATTTCGGCATCAAGGGACAACCACATTGGTCTTCTTCAAGCTGATTGCAAGACCGAAGTCTTCAAAGTCTAGGGAGAATCTGTCCATGAGACACTGAAGATTTTGTTCAGTGTGTGAGCTAGGTGACTGCAGCATCATCAGCAAAGAGCAAGTGTCTGTTGATGATCACCTTGCACACCTTGGTTATTGCTCTTAGTCTTACAATGTTGCAGAGTCTGGCATCTGATCTGGGCCCAGTTGTTTAAAAGCTGATTAACGCTAATCCCCGATTAAAAATAACCCAAGGAGTTTATTTGTCTACTCCCAAATGCTGATATTCAACACTGATATTCGCAAAACTTTACATTAAAAGCCGTCAATCTTGAAAAACAAAAATAAGCAAAAGAAGCATCTGTTGTTGATCATTATGGTCCATTTTGGCGCAAAAAAGATCAGTGTCACGCTCACCCCGATTCGCGGTTGGTGTTTTTAAAGACACACGATGAAAGACTACCAGTGAATCCAATACTAAAAGCAACTGAAACTTGAAAGATTTTATAAACAATGTTGTTGTCTACTAACTGAAAGAAAACTCCCCTCATAAATTTAAAATGCATGCTGTCTTTTATTAGCAACATCTTGAAGCAAGATCCTAGGTAGTATAAAAAACAATACTACTGAAGAAATCCTTTTACTTGCAAAAGCAGTCAGCTTTCATGAAAAAATTTCCTCTGACTGATTAAAAATTTCTTAAAACAATACATAATGTGGAATTGGAAGGTATCAACACAATAACTACATGATGTGAGAGCGTCAGATGGCTAGTTAAAGATACCGTGTGCTTTCAAGAGTAACTACTTCTTGGCCGTGTGAATTCCAGAAATCAGTTGGAAAATCAGTCCTCAGAAAATTGGTTGAAGATGCAAGGAAAAGTGAGGTGGCCAAATTTAAAACATTGCAAAACCGCTTCTTCCTTTGAATAATAAATCAGAGAAAATAACCTACCGTACTTACTGAAGGTTTCCCCAACTTGGCATCTTTGACAGCTAGCCTCCTGAAGCCGCCACACCACGTAACCTGGGTTGACCAGGAATTCTCACATGTATGTTACAAAGTCGACTGACTTCTTATGTTTTAAAAAATGATATGCTTTATGCAGTAATATAGCTGTACCCTGCACATCTTTGGCCACATACAACAACGTTAACTGCAACAATACAATGTTATCCTCAGGCCACAAGAAAACAATTAAAACATAACACTTCAAATACCATTTGTTTCGTCTTCCTGGAGGCCGTATAAGATTTACTCTCCACTTCCGTTTCTCGTGTCTTCTTTATAAAAGATGTATCAGCAATCCTTTAGCCTCCCAAAACAATGAAGTTGGAGGCCAAGATAAAATTTAAACAGTGCTATTTTAGTTGCCATTCTTTTTCTCTCGCATTTCTTTCAGCAGCTTTTCCTGTCTAGTAAGTAGCTCTTTGATGCGTGCATCTCGAACTGAAGTCGATGAATTGCAGGGATTGTCGATTGAAGAGTACGAATCATGCCATGGAGGAAGCAGGGATGTTAAAGGATCAGAAGAAACACTGATGTTTTCTCTGTTCAAAGAAGCTCCATCCCACTTGTTCAATACGTCTGTGTTATCTGAGCTCCGTGAAGGCTCACTTGTTGTCAAGTTCAACATTCCTTGGAGTTTATTACTTGTTTGGGTGCTGGCTTTATTCAATAGAGACACTGACCATACACCTAGAATCACAACATTTAAACCAATAGGATCAACCCAAGGTAAAATATAATTTCAGTTTTTTTTAAAACAAATTGTGATTTTGAGACGGCAATACCACATTATATTGACGGCTAGTTCAGGGCTTGAAATTAACGAAAAATTCCAGTCGCATTTTGCGATAAGATACGAAAATTTAGTCGCAATCTCGCAAATTTTAGTCGCAAAATCGCCGCGCTGCATTGTGTTGTCAGCGGTTTAGAAAAAAATATGACCCCGCAATGTTTGTGTGTAAAGAAACCGCTGAAAATGGTGAATGATCGAAGGAATGGAGCTGTGCACGTAACATCGCAGCTAAATTACTCTACAATTACGCTATCTTCAGAGAAAATTCACAGTCAGAAGCAAAACAATTTTCTCATTTATTTATTTATTTTAGCAAAGTAGCAGCAAAGTGGCAACTGCTAACCCTTTGGTTTCGAAAGAGCGAAGGTGACAACAAGTCGCAAATTTGCGACTTCTCCAGATATTTTAGTCGCAAAGGGAAAAATTTAGTCGCCAATGCGACTGTATTGGTCGCAATTTCGAGCCCTGTAGTTGGGAGAAAATATATTCCGTATTGGGCGGAGTAGCGAAGCGACGGAACCCAATACGGAATATATTTTCTCACTACTCCGTCAATATAATGTGGTATTGCTGTCTCAAAATCGCAATTAGTTTTGTATCAAATCAATTATTTATAAGGATAAATAAAACTGTAAACTAATCAACCCGCGCCTGATCGAAATTTCAATTCTTTCTACCTGCGAAACGTATTTGTTTGCGTACATCAGCAACCCAATTCAGTGCAACAACGTCAATTTCAACATTAGAACCAATCACAGGCCGCAAAAGTGAGACCGCAATACCACGAAATATTGACAGCTCGCGCAAAGGCAAAACTATAAGAAGATCGCGATACTAAACTAAAAGTCCACCTAACCCCTAATTTTTTTTTTCAAGAATGAAATGAAATGTGAAATGGATCATATACGAACAGCGGATATAAAATCAAGTGAAGCTATGATCCTCGCAGTTATGAACGCAATTTTTGCAATTGCGTAAAGAAGCCTGAAAAATTCAGGACTTCAACGGGTATCCGCAGTTCATATGTGATCTGTTCATATATGATCCATTTCATATATCATTTCATCGTTGATTCATTCCTTACGGGAACATTAGAACCTACAAATGACCAGCTCCCAATGTCAGTGGCTTCATAGATCAGTTGGTTAGAGCACCGCACTGGTGTCGCGAGGTCACGGGTTCACACCAGTTAAAGTCCTGAATTTTTCAGGCTTCTTTGCGCAATTGCAAAAATTGCATTCATAACTGCAAGGATCATAGCTTCACTTAATTTTGTTTTAATTAGCCGTCCAAATATCGTTTTGTTCTTGATCACGTTGGTGAAAAAAAGCAAAGTTATAATGTTATTTCCTCAATTTTCTGTAACTGTCAAAATTCTGAAAATATGCGCCGGTTCACCGCCGAGTTTGCTGGAGATTGGGTCAGAAGCTGGTGTGTGACGTCAGCTGGGGAAGCGAATTTTCACACTTAAAGAAACTTAGGTGTGTTGCTGCGAATTTCTTCCAACATTCGCTTAAGTTTTTATTTTCTTAAATAGCTTTTCAAGTGCTTTTAAGCAGTCTTCATTGGCATAAGCCAGGTCACAGCTATCCAGACTTTCTTCCCTTTTACTTGGTGAAACCAGTGCCATGTGCAAATTGCCATTCTCTTCTTTGATTCCAAGAGAGAAAAAATGAACAAATGATTTCTGTGCCTGAAGGTCAAATTAAAGAGATTTCAAGACCAGAAACTTCGGATGAACTCCAGTTGACCATACCCTGTTACACTGGGCAATGTTTCATGCAGCTTATCGCTTTGTGTAAACTCTTAAAACATTATGCTGCTTCTGGTGTCCAGTTTTCCATTTTTGTGTCCGATTTATAATGCCTGGCTACTAAGATTCGAATGTTCCGTTCATGTTCTTGTTGTAATGCAAAAACTCTGTGGAAAAACTGTGTTGAATTCCTGTCAACAAATACATGTACCAGAAAAAGATCAGTCTTACGTCAAAGTTGGAAGAAACAGTGTTCATTATGTTAAAGTGCTAAAATTGTAGGTAAGACTTTGAAGTATTTTCTGTTTCAATGTTAATAGTGAGTTTACGTTTCATGAATAGTGGATGATGAAGAAGACTTCTCAAGACTTGACTTTGGATTTCTTTCAAAAAAAACCTTTTTTTCCAAAATTTGAGCAGCTAAATTCAGGGTGCAGCTTATCTGCGGGTTTTTACGGTAAGTACCTCTATGGTATTATAAAAATTTGCAATGTACCAAGGGATATAATCAACAAATAACAGACAGGTGGGTCAATCACAAAATTACCTGCAATCCTCTGAAAACGTACTTTGGTACCCGCACAAGATTCTGTATCAGGAAAACTTTGATGTAACCCTTCAATGGATGACTGCAAAGGCATTGTAGTGTCTTTTGGTACTGGTTCTATGGAGGGTGCGACATCAGCACTTACTATTGTGTCACTCTTATCAATGTTTCCACTAAGGCAAGCATTTTGCCACTCTTGATCAAGCTTCCTAGGGGTTGATTTACGAGGTCGTTTCCGAGGCCTTAACTCTAGTGCGTTTGGTGACTGTGTATCACATGCAGAATGTTCATCAGACAAATTGCGGAAAATTAAGTCTGGAGTTCGATCCTGAGGCAACTCTACGCTACATTGAATAGATTGTGCTTGAGAATCTTCAGTCTCTCTAGCAGAAACAGGAGTGTTTACTTCATGGCACAGCTCTGATTTGCTGTTTATGGATGGATAATTCTGAGGCTTATTTCCAATTGTCACTTCAACAACACTGGAATTGGCAAATTTTTCCCTGTTTCTATTTGTGGATATGCTGTTTCCTAATGACTTGACACCATCACAGGGTGAGCACTTGTCATCTGCTTTAAGCATTTCTGGTTCAGCAGTTTCTGAAATCTTGCAATAATTACCATTTTTTAGCTCATGGTCCACACAGTCCAGACCTCTCTGAAAAGAAATTTTGAAAAAAGAAATTCAAGCTTGGAAGGAAAATGGCATCACATTATTTCTTCATCTGATGATCTCGGACAAAGGATCCTGGTTAATTCTTGGCCTACCTTTGCACTATTGACGTAACAGCTATGATCTCCAGAACTGATGCACCTTTTTAAAATGTCTTTATGTTTTGCGCTACCTATGCTTCTGATTCCAATCCGCATGGAGAAACTCCCATTTCGGGGAAACTGTTCTAGAAGAGCAAGGCTTGTAGCTTCTCTTTCTTTCTTGCTTAAAGCTGACATATTGCCTGTCCATGTACACGTGTGTACAGCGACAACCTTTGGCAAGCTCTCATAATCATAAGCCACAGCCCCATACTGATTCACAAGATCCTTGTCAACAACATCTCTTTGGCTTATTAACTCCATGTTTATCATCCAGGCTAAGCCAGTCTATACGTTTCCCTCCTACAAGAGACAAACTAAAAATTTGTTAAATCAATATTTTATTGTCATTAAATTAAAACAGTTAAAGAACACTTTTATTTATTTAGCACTGACACTTTTCGCTTTCTAGTCATTTCAGTGGCCCATTGCTCCTGTATTGTCAGGGTTTTCGTTAGTGAGGCCAGAGGCCGAATGTTTCGTCCAGTCATTTCCACATTGTCTGGTACTCTGACGCCAATATTTGAGGGGCTTGTTTTATTTTTCATTATTATAATTTTTTTTACTTACTTTTAAAAATAATTTGAGTGAACTCCAGCCTTGCCTGGGAACCTGATTCTTGGGCACTAGAAACACTGGAAACAGCATTTCTGAGTGTGCTCCCCCAGAAAATTGTGAAATCTGGAAGCCCTGAAATGCGATTTCCAGTGTTCTGGGCACCAAATTGAGTTCAAAAGATAAAGGAAGATTTCTTATCAACAGTGACACTGCATGAGGGTGCAATTAAGTGCATTCTTTTGATACTTTCCAGCGAAGGAGGATTTGGAAAACCACTTCAAAAGGAAAATTAACGACTTAAACGTTACATGACATTTCAACAACTTCATGTCATCATCACTACCAATTTCAAGCTACAGTAAATGACAAACGTTTTTGTGCATTTTTTCAAGTGTGAACTGAAACATTTCCACTTGTCTAAACAAACTGCAATAATTCTGTTCGGTCAACATGAGAAATCAGTTCTGATGAACGAAAACTTCACTGTTTTAGTGGAAAACAGGAAGTCTTGATACAAAGATTCCTCAATAACAACCTGTTTTGCATAAAACGTCTTGATATGTTTGCCGACGTAACTAAACATAATTGAATTATGCAAAAAATGCAACGGTTGGTCTACGTAAAAGTGCAGAAAAAGTTAGCTTGAAGATGGCAGTTTCAAATCTGATAATTGTTTCGAAATTGAGGTTTAAAAAAAGTACCTGTAGTCAATTACATCAAAAATTAAGTTTACGTTAGGTTTCGAGGAATCCTTCAATTAATTCAATCTAGGGGAAAAAGTAGCCAAACACTTTTCGTTGGCGGTCGGTGCTTATTGAAACCCCTGCCGGTGCTTTCAGAAATGTGTCCTCTATTTTAAAAAACTATTGAAAACCCTGTATTTTAATAAGCTATCTATTATAAAAGGAAAACAATGCAAAAATATGGGTACAAATAAATGTTGTTGTTATTGTTGTTATGCTACTAAGTTACCAAAGTAGTTTGCACTGTAGAGATTCCTCACACAAGGAACAATCCAGGAGGAAACAACTAGGGCAATCAATAAAAAACTTCTCTGAGTCAAGTAGCAGACAGGAGTCAATGGGTTCAAGGTAAAATGTTGAATAATTTCACGGGAAGTATGATTAGCAATTCTCTAACCAATAACAGCAGGGATCAAAATCTCTTTCATTTTTTTTTCCAAATCTGAGTTACAGTAAGTCCAGATTTTGGACTGCAGGCAGACAACTTGTTAAAAAATTGTATCCGATGTTCTTTCTCTGCCCTCTCAAGAGCAAAAAAACCGTGATCACAGGTTACAGGTGCAGCACCAGTTTGAACATGACATTATAACAACATTAGGAAAGAATAATATAATTATGCACACAAACTCAATCAAAATCCCTTGCAGGGAACTTTCACTTTGGTTTCATCATTGCCTTTGAAGACACAGACCAACTAGGGTGTTAAACTTCCAGCCCCAGTTGTTCCAAAACTACATAACTTTATCCGGTGGATAACTCACCAGGCAACAATTTTAATCTGTACAAACATAGATTGTACACTGGAAATTCACATTCGATTCACAATAAAACTTATCGCGCGGTAAAGCTCTCTGCTTTGCCTTTACATTTTAATCCACAACATAAGATAATTTGCAGTTTTTGAATGGAGGACTCACAGGAATGATAGTGACTACCTCGTTTTCTCATTAAACAGTTCCTGTTATTTAATCGAGTAGTAACGTTTTCGCGAAAGTTGAAATGAGTATGAATAATTGACAAGGTTTCACTTCAGTGGTTTTGCAAAAATCGAGTATAGAGGATCAAATTTGATTTTGAGTGAATCGAGTCTCGATCCTCGACTCAATTCTCAATCCAAGATTCTTCCAAGGATCGAGTCAAGACTGTCAACTTACTTTTGCACAGTATGGTAAATTAGTCAATTGTGACTTTTCACAGGAAAACATACACTAACGCTTTTCCGTTGGCAAGTAAATTCCAACACTTTTCCAACACTTTACCGATGCTTTACCCACAGGTTACCATCGGGTCACCAACCGCTTTTCCGACACTTTCAATGCTTTCTTCAACCAACATTTGATTTGTGTTAATTGTTAAATTCAGTTTACAGTGTCCCCAATTAGTGCTTCAGCGCTAGAACGACGAGACACTTAAATAAAGTTCCTTTCCTTTTTTTTTTCCCTTTTCCAACACCATCAAAAAATTCACAATGGGTTGTCAATTTTTCCAACGCCTCATGCTTTCCAACGTCTTTTTTGTGCTTTCAACGTGGAATACAAAGCCTATCAAACCAATGGATTTCCCGACGCTTTCAACTCCTGAGGAGAATGCATCATTTAAAATTCTTCACAACAAAATTAACATCAAACAAAGGACGAGTTTACCCTGCGATCTCGACAATGTTGTGTACCAAGGCTCAAATCAGTGTTCACTTTACTTTTTTTAGTACAAATTGTTTCATGGAAAATAGGATTTCTTTCCTTTAGTTGCCGATTAAAATGTCTGTGTCAACAGACTCCACATTCACAATTATTACTTGTTGAAATTTAAAAAACTATCTCTGGCTAAAATGATTAAAAACTATGAGCTTTTGAATGCCCGAACTGCAGTATTCGACGGGTAAAATGAATGATAAGAAAGCGATGACAAATTTTGAATAAAAAGCATGAATTGTGAAATAATAAAAATGTAAATGGTTATGAATGTTTGTTAAAAAGAATGTTGTATTGCACAGGTAACAGGCAAGAATTGTTGTCTGCGTTAGGTGTCACTCTGGTATGCCACGCTTCTAATGTTTTTGTGGTTCTAAAAGTGCCTTTGTCAATAATTGACGCGTTTTCAAAATCAACAGCATGGTTGTTGGACCAGGCGTGATTAGCAATTTTAGAACCTTTGGCCACAGTTTTGGTGTTTCTCAAATGATGCTTTTTGAGTCTACCTTTTAAGCTTTTGTTCCGCAGACTTAAAGCGCATGCAAATTTCTGAATAATCATACAAAATTATGTGGTTAGCACTTTGGTTACTGCGAATTTGACTTAGAACGAAAAGAAGATGACTTTGTTGACTTTGTTTCAGTTAACATAATAACTACTTTTATGATTTGGGATGGAAGGAGCAAAGAAATCCACTAATTCGTCTCTGTGGAGTAGCAAATAAATGTGGTGTTTCATCACTGCAAACAGATCGATGGCACCGCTGGAAAATGACATGTCACGTTATCATTGATTATTTGTCTTGTCAAACATAACTCTATCAGTCAACAAAAAGTGACTTCGACAGTATCAAATTGTATTTACAATTGTAAAGACAAACAGTTAGTTACCGGTACTTGACAAAAGTATGAATGATTGTTTACTCTCAACACCTAGAATGGCTTGTGTGAATTTTCTCAACAGCTTTTTCTCAACACCTCTAACAGGTTTTCCAACTCTTCCAACCAGGACCCAACAGGGACCCAACGCTTTAAGCCGTTCAGTAGAAAAGTGTTAGTGTACGTTTTCCCGTGAGAGGTCACAATTATTAATCACCATAAAAAATTTTTGTGAACTGATCTTTCAAGTATTAGCACTTCATCAGTTTGCTCTCAGAAAGGGCTAACCCTCGAAACATCAACTCGCAAATATTTTTTAAGGTGGTTAGCTGGGAGGTCTGTACAGTGAAACACTGTGACCAAGATCTTGAAAATGCTGCCCAAGGCTGCAAGCCAAGGGGAGCTTTTTCAAGACTGAGGTCAGAGTTTTTCTCCATACAGGCCAACCCTTAGCTGGTGCATAACTTTTTTTCCCTCCCTCTCTCTCTCTTCCTCTCTGAAATAACTTCTGTAATATTGTTGACTCACTGCACACTTGATAGCCAATGCAGTAAGCAACTTACAAACTGATAATTTCAAAGAGAAAATGTTTTTATTTGAATTTGTTTCCAAGCCTCCTGTCCAATGAGAATCTGTTTTGAAACTAACTTTTGTATGTAAACAAATTTGGTGTCACAAAAATGGAAATTGAGGGTAAAGGACAAAATTCTCAGAGCGTTGGCCGAGATAGGAAATATGGGGATTTTCTCAATAGTTTTACAATGAAAGTGCTGGTAGGGCCATAAGGGACATAGGTTAAAGGAAATCCGAACCCTGCGAAGAACCAATCAGAATGCAGGATTCACTACTGTGCCCTCTTGCATTTTGACAAGCCTTCATTTGACAAAAACAAATGCCCGCAATGGTTTTTGGGCGAATGTGCGCTGACAATGCTGGCAGGACACTACAAAATGCAGACTGCAGTCAGTGCAGACCGTCCGTAAAGTGAAAATCCGGTTAGCCTGAATTAGGCCTAAATAACATTCGGTTAGCCTAATTAGGCCTAAATAACATTCAGGTTAGCCTGTTTGCGGTTAGCTCTCAATAATTGTGAGGGTAACGCCATGTTTTACCCCTGGGCCCAGTTGTTCAAAAGCCGATTAACGCTAATCCCCGATTAAAAATTAACCAAGGAGTTAAAAAGTTCAAAGTTCTACATTAGAAGAAGTCAATCTTGAAAAGCAAAAATAAGCAAAAGAAACTGTCATCAAAAAGTTGAAAACATGAAACAAAAGTTTGCACTAATCCTGGATTAAGTTAATCGGCCTTCGAACATCTGGTCTGCAGTCTGCGTTTTGGGGTGACCGATGGTGGCTGGGTTATCCTGAAGTCGGTCAATAGAATGTGCGAATATCAAACAAACACATATCCGGCCGGACAAGTTGTTGGCCGCAACGCCAAAGCGAATATTAAAAAACACACAAAAGAAAGATCAAGGTCCATGAGCGAACAATAACTGCACACTGTCGTGCACACTTCGATTGGAAAAATGCACACGTCAGCTGTGCGATACATATGTTATTTACTTCATTCAACATTGAACAACGCTAGTTAATTGTTGCTCGATCGTTAATTATAGAACCAAATAACGTCTTAAAATGTTAAATATTGAAATGAGCAGCGAATCAAAGAAAATTTTCACTGAAGAACTCTCTTACCAGTGGCAAAACTTGTCTCATCAATCGCTATCGGATTAAACCTCTGACAAAGGTCGCCGAGCTGGAGTTTAACAGGATGTGCAAGGTTTGCGCTTGAAGATACTCGTTTCCCTCCGTTAAATCGTTGATTTGGTCCTTTCTGAGCGTATAAGGGTTGTTAAACTCACAAAGCGTGAAAGTATTCTAAATGCACGCAATATTTGTCACACTTCACAAGGCCTCAAACTGCGACCACCCACAGTCAAATTCCAGAGCCCCGGAGTTTTGGCGGGAAAGATCAACGAATGCTCAGATCATGTGACAATGACGTCATTAACTTTTCAGGACTTTCTTTTATTAGAAGGGTTACCATGTCGACATAAAAGCTCTCCAAAGACACCCTATATTTCGTCTTAATTATATCTCGAAAATGAACTCGGTGACCCCCATTTTTAATTGTAGAATGGTAATTATCAATCTAAGAAAGAACTATCGGCAAAGTTTTAAAAAAATTCTTGAGAGCCAATTCAGGGCTTCGAAAAATTAAAACAACATTGTGGGAGGGCGAGGTATTGGAAAGAGTTTCCACAATTAGTCCGAGGTTGTAGGTCGTTTATGTAGGTTCATAGACAACAGTTGCAATGGTCAGCGAGTCCGATATCGTCATGTGATTCAACTTGATAGGTGGTGATGGTACATATGGAGGTATCCGTGTGACCAAACTTCAATTATCAGTATTTAAAATAAAATCCTCCAAATATGAATGCATCAATCCAAAGCTGAATGGCAACAAGTCGATTCTGCAAATGGCCATCAAGGAAAGAGGCATAACGCAGAGAGGCATAACGCGAATAGCCATAACGTACACAGCCATAACGCAAAAAGGCATAACGAAGAGGCATAACGCGAATAGGCATCACGCAAAAAGGCATGACGCAAAGTCGCATAACGCAAATGGCCATAGCGCAAAAAGGATAACGCAATGAAGCATAACGCAATGAGGCATGACGCACTGAGGCAAAACGCAGAGCCATAACGCAAAGAGGCACCACTCATACAGGAAGAAAAAGTTCGATAGCGATTATATGAAAGATTATATTTAGAGCTGAAATTATTTACGGAGTACACAGCTAGTCTCCATTTTTCAAAGGGCCTTTGCGTTATGCCTCTGTGTTATGCCTTTTGCGTTATGAACATTTGCATTACGCTTGTCTGCGTTATGCCTCTGCGTTATGCTTCTCTGCGTTATGCCTCTTTCCGTGATGGCCATTTGCAGAATCGGCTTGTTGCCATTGAGCTTTGGATTGATGCATTCATGATTTGGACGATTTTATTTCAAATACTGATCATTGAATTTTGTCGAAGATATACCTCCATGGTACAAAACCGGTTGGAAAAATGATATGCAATTGTTTGGCAACGGGACAGCTAAAAAGGAAATCGATGAAACTAAGTGTAGTCGGACAATTCCAAAAAAGACTACAACCCTTTTACAAAAAGACATGGTGCTTTATTTCTTTTTGATCATTATTAGACTTGTTGCTTAAGCTTTCAGAAATCGCGCATGATGTTTGATGTGATCTTCAACAAAGGACGAGATAAAGTAGTAGCTGTGGTCATAACCCTGTGAAATGAGAACAGAATTACCAGTATTATTATTATTAAATTGATAAGATAAGATGTTTCAATTATTTCCTCTTGAAAAACCTTCCTCGATGACATGTACTTTTACAGAGATTCGTTGAATTGATAATGTACGGTTACCTCTTGCATTCGTAAGGTGACTGGAACTTTCTTTGATTTGCACGCCTCGACCAAATTCTCTGGAAGCAGTTCAGATGGATAAAACTGATCTTTAGTGCCCTGCAGTAAATAATTCATATTCACGCCGTTAATTAAGTTTTTGAGTGATGCAGAGGTTGTTAAATGTGATCAAGTAATTATGTGGGATACCCGTGGCACACCACGTTATAAAATGGGCTGAGTTTCGTCGTCATCGTAGTCGCATATGGTATTTAGACCTATCTAGCCATGTGCTTGTGATTGTCAGTAAGGTAAGCCTTGTTGGCCGGGGTTTCTACTCTATTGTGTGATTGCACAGAATTCCTCTTGCTGTTAACGTACAAGTGCATGTTGCTCTAAAACAGTGCTGTCAGGTTATCGGCCACATTTATTGCCCCGCAATATAAGAACTCTTTTTCCCCGCGAAATGGCTTTAAAGCAGACTTAAGAGAAAACACGTTCACCCCAGAGGCACTGCGTGCCGTGGAACAATTTTCATATACGAAAATCCCGCCAAAGCTGAAATTCAGTCAGATCGCAACGATAAGCAATGCAAATTTCCATAACAAAAACACACGGTCGAGAAGCCTGTCGGTTGAATGTGGGCCTTTAAAGGTTTGAAAATGAGTGTTCCAGACAAAAAAAAAATATTTAATGCAAATCTCCCTTAACCTGAACGACTCAATTCTCAGAGAGATTTCGGGTTTCGCTGTCTTTGTATATCTCACAGCAAGAGGAAGCGTTGCGAATATTTGGTCAGGTTGGGTGGCATTGAAGGTGTCAAAACCTAATTTGCATTCTGTTATATCTTGCATTCCGATGCAAAAGGCGGTCAAGAAGGAATTTCGAAGTTATGCCGACAAAGCATTTCTAAAGCTCTTTTAGGGGAAAAATTAAGCAAGAAATAGATCTTTCAAGGAGCGAAATCAAGCGTCAAAGCAAGTCATGTCGCTGGTGTTCGCTGTCTTTGTATATTTCACAGCAAGAGGAAGCGTTGCGAATATTTGGTCAGGTTGGGTGGCATTGAAGGTGTCAAAACCTAATTTGCATTCTGTTATATCTTGCATTCCGATGCAAAAGGCGGTCAAGAAGGAATTTCGAAGTTATGCCGACAAAGCATTTCCAAAACTCTTTTAGGGGAAAAATTAAGCAAGAAATAGATCTTTCAAGGGCGAAATCAAGTGTTAAAAGCAAGTCATCCGATCCGCGGGCGAAATATGCCTTCTACAACAATTGGTCACGTGAACTCTTTTTCACAAACACGACGATTCTGCTGAGTACATGAAATTATCTTTCCAGAAATAAAAAGAGCAGCTTACCACGCCGATTTTTGTAAGTACATCGTTTAAACTGGTGTTTTTACAGTTGAAAGAAATTATAAGGATTTGTATGAGAAAAGGACGCTTTGCCCTCCAGTCACGCTTAAATGATTTTCATACAAATTCCGCTTTAATTTTTTTCTTCGCGGATTGACAACTACCACCCTTGCATATTTACTCTCGCTTATTTAACCCTTGGTAAGAATAGGAATGTTAGTTCTATTTTTGGGGCTTAATTATGGAAAATTCCACTGAAGGGCAATTTCATTTCGTTTCTAAACAAAAGTATGGGATTCTCGAGTGATCATAAAATCTCTACCCTAAGTGGCATTTCTCTGAAATTTTGTCTTCTGGCTGAGTCAAACATGGTCTTTTCATTTCTGGAATTTATAAAGCCCGAGCCCAATTATGAGGCACGTGACCAATTGTTGCAAAAGGCCTATTCACGCATGGTCAATTTCCCTGCGAAATGGGAATAATTCTTATTAGAACGATTGACACTACAACACTTCATTACTTAACAGCAATGTTATGGTACCATATCAAACGACAATTATTGCTGAACAAGATGCAGTCATTTTGGTGATGTAAAAAGTTACCATGGCAACAGGAAAGCCCTGCACAAACATCCCATACTTTGGCTTTAGCTGCTCATATCTCAAAAACGAACTTGGTGACCCCCATTTCTTAATTAGCGTGCCAAAATGAAACTTTCTGTTCACTCTGGTTAAGTTAACAAAAATTCAAAGCCACCTCACAAAATTGAAAATTTAGCTCTGAATCTGCTCTACTGAATTGTTTAAAACTTTGCAGACAGTTTCACCTTGGCCTGCTGATCACTTTTGTGCCAAAAAAATTGGGGTCACCGAGTTCGTTTTTCAGATATGAGCAACTGAAGCCAAAATATAGGGTGTTTGTGCAAGGCTTTCCTGTTGCCATGGTAACTTGGTACGTCATAAAAACGACTGTATCTTGTTCAACAATAATTAATGTTTCACAAAGTTGGTACCATAACATTGTTCTTATGTGATAGAGTGTTGTAGTGTCAACCCCTCTAATAACAAGGTCTCTCGAAAGTGTTGAAACTGGTGTGAGCCACCTGAAGATAAAACCTTATTTTAAAGGTTTGAAAATGAGCTTGTATATTTGACAGCAAGAGTAAGCGTTGCGAATATTTGGTCAGGTTGTTCGTTTCTTTTTTTGAGAAGATGCAGTGATACCTGATCAATCAGTATATCCGGTATAGGCCCATCATAATTCTTCATTAGTTCAGTGGCATCATATTCCTAAGAAATTGAAGGAAAGTCTAATTAAGCCCAGTCTCAGATTTGTAATATCAAAATTCTGTGCCTCAAGGACTTGGCACCATTACTGTAACGTCATACAGTCTGCATGGTTGTTTGAGAAGAAACCGGAACAAAAATACAGGGAAGAGAACACTGTGTTATATAAACACCAATGAAATACCAAGTGAGCTTTCGCGCGAAAAAATATCTTCACATGTGAAGATAACATGTTATTTTCACACGTGAAAAGATCACTGTTGCTATGGTTACATTTGAAAATTGTGCCTTTCGATGCCTTTGGAGAATGATTTAGTGTTTCATTGGTTTCATAATAAATAGAATATTACATGGCCGCTTGGAGATACGAAATTTTTCTTCTTGTGTAGGAAAATATTTCACTCGTTCGCTATGGTCAATCGTGAAATATTTTTCAACACTCTAAGAGAAATTTCATTTCTCCGCGCGGCCACGTAATATCCTCTATTTATTAAATAAGGTACAGAACACTTATGTCCACTTATGTCCCTTCAAGTCAAAGCCTTTGCTACCTATTTTCAACAATAAGGTAAGGGTAAAGGTTAGCATTATTTTTAGCTTAGGGTAAATGCAGATGTTTATAATTACTAGAGGAGAAGCATTTGGGGGACGCTTTATGACGTTAATTGTCTGTATTCCAAGACACGAGTACAGAGTTTTCGTTTGAGGCTGGACGTTTCATCTGGTGGTTTCCCATTCCATGTCCGGTACTTTGATGCCAATATTAGAGGGGGTTTGTTTTATTTTTTATTATTATAATCTCTTTTGTCCCACTAGGTAGCTCGCAGCCAAAAATGTCACGTCCAGTAAAGCAACCATATTTAATGTCGATAACTCGTAACAGTAATTCAACTGACAAACCTGAGGTCAACGGTGCACTCATTTTACTCCCCCCTCGCCATCAGTGCTCCATTTTACGGGTATTCAAAGCTACTTAAGGTACACAGAACCTCTTGCACCAAGGCCGCGCACTAACCGACTGTGCTTTCAGAAATATGTCTGCTACTGCGAGTAATGTTGAAGATGGGAAGAAGAGCAATGGGACTTCATGACGCGCATTGAAATCCGCATGCATCCAATTACTTGTATTTCTGCACATATCTGACAACCAGGATACAAATCGTATCCACAACGGTGGGAGATTGGCACTCTTACCACTACACCACCCCTGTAACCCACAAGCCTACAACAGTATTCCCACTAAGTTACAAATCCAGGTTTAACACCACCCTACAGGAGTTTATACAGCGAGCAGATGAGAACCGGAATTCTTCCCCTACGTCATGTAGAATATTTTGGTTTTCACGTTCTTTAAGGACAACATGATCAAGCTAATCGTGAATAACTGGTAACATACATATTGCCATTTATGTACTGATCAAGAAAAGTCTTCACAAGAATTTTAGCTGACAATTTTGGCTTAAGCTTTTGCTTTCCTTCAGCATTAAACTATCTACAATTCTCAGGCTTTTTTGACATGCAAAACTCAATGCTTGGTTGGTATTAAATCACATTTTAGCGTTAATCGGGTCCTCTTCTTCTTCTTTTGCTGCTCAAATGGGTGGAAATGAAAAATAGCAAGATCAAAGACTTACTACACAATCAAAACACACAATTTAACAATCACAGTTTCAAGTGCAATATTGACAGTTGAAAAAAGAAACATACAACCAGAAGAACTAGCTTAAGAAGCACAAAGACATGTTTGCTCAACACAATACGAAAAAAAAAATGTCTTACTTTCCAAGTTTCTTTATTGCTCCCAAGGTATCCTGTGAAAGCCCTCTGTCCCCAGGGACACTGCATGGGGTTGCAGATAGGAGAAAAGGCTGACACAGACTGTAAAATGCAAGAAAATCAAAATCAAGCCCACCTTAATAACCTAGCTGCTGACAGTCAGGCTAGTAATCAGGGCCCAGTTGTTCGAAAGCAAATATTATTAAAGTTAATCCACGCTAAGCGTAAACTTTGGTTTCATTTTTTCAACTTTTGCTCTTTTTTTTTATTTTAAGATTGACTTCTTCTGACGTGACATTTTGTAGAATATCAGCATCGAACAACATTAATTTTTGGGAGTAGAAAAATAAACTCCTGGCTTGATTTTTAATCTGGGATTAGCATTAAATGGCTTTTGAACAACCAGGTCCAGGTCATAGGTTTGGTTAGCAGCACATAGGGTTTTCCAAGTATCTTTAAGTCACCACTGAAAAAATGCAATCATGGAGCCTTTTGATACACTTTCTCAAAATAATTTTCTCAAACAGCAACCCTAGATAAAAAATTACAGATTAAAAACAACGACACAAGGTTTCTGATGAGAAAAAGCGCTTGTTTCCTGTTCCTTTGTTGGAAGATTTTGAAACTTTTTCCCTGGAATTTGAAGCTATGAAGTGGTCTGCATGCGAGAATCTTGACCAAGGTGGCCAGTACAGACCTCAATGCATTTGATCTGTGCTGGCATCCTTAGTAAAGGTTCTCCCAATACAGACCTTTAGATTAGTTAATAACTTAGATCTATAAGTAATATTGTAATCCACCTCTGTGAGTTATTGAACAGAAAACGAACAAGACGATTGCAAATATTAGGCAATATCCCACACTTATGGTGATTTCCTTTTGTCAGAAATGGCCAGCCAGACCCGTCAATTTCCAAAGAAATGAAGTAACACTTGCATGACAATCCCTCATATTCTTCTGGAGGAGTAGAAATCATCCCCGAAGTGTGTTAATTTGAAGGCATCATGGAGTTAGTCCTTCCAAATGCCTGGTCTGGCTGGTCAGTTCTGTCAAATGGAAAATGCATAATTTGCAGAGCCAATCACATTTTTCCCCGCAGGTATCATACAAGAACAGTCACACTTTCCCAAGGGAGGTTTCTTTTATTTTCATAATTTTTTTGTTTGCAGTTCAAACAAACATGCATATACATATACACATATAGCATCCTCAAAGTCTCATTAGCAGTTAAGTATATTTGACAAAGGACTACACACTTGTCATCTCTTTAATTCCCCTATAATGATCGATTTCCTTTTATAAGTCCGGTGATCAATACGCAATTTCTATGCTTTACAAACTCGTTGACGCTGCACCACTACCGGCATTTCTTACCTAAAAACTTACCTTATAAAACCCAGGGTTTTTAAGAAAACAAATTAAGGCTCCATGTCCCCCCATACTGTCAGAGGGAAAAAAAAGAAATCACATTAACCACATAGTACAATAACAGAGTTCATGACACCCTTCTCTTTGCAAACAGTGTACATGGGTTCTACAACAATAACTTTATTGTGCCCTTAAAATACAACAGAATTTGCTTAAAACAAATAATTAATCAAATACACAAGAGAATTGGCTTCCTAAAATTATTTCGTACCAGCTGATACATATATCATATCTAATGAGGTTGGAAGTCACTTCACCCTTTCCATCCTTAAAGTGGCCACTTACAGACTTTACTCTGTTCAGCAGCAGAGGATCTTACTTGCTGCCCTTTGAGGGCAAAAGGTTTACAACATCTACACTCGGACAAAACCTCCAACAACCTATCCAAATGTTCCTCTTCAAAGCCGCCTTTTCCCCTCCCCCTAAACTCCAATGTTGATTTATCTTGGTCGGAAATATACTATAGAACATATGACAATACTCAGCAACACTGACTGAGGGGGGAGGGGTGTGGGAAGGGGAGAGTAAATACGGAAATATACTGTAGAACATATGACAATACTCAGCAACATTGACTGAGGGGGGAGGGGAGTGGGAAGGGGAGAGGAACTAGTGGTGTGTAAAAATGAAGGTGAATTTGTGTCACTGTCTCAACAGTTTTGTCCAAGATTGAAGGTCCCCGTTAATACTCTCTAACCTAAAACAGCCACTCATAGATTTTACTCAGTCACATGCCAGATGATTTTCCTCATCAATGGAGAAGCCAATAGAGGCAACAGAATCAACAACTTCTCTAAAAAAAACTGTGTCCCCTACTGTTCCTCCTAAAATAGCCACTCATAGATTTAACTGTCTTACTCCAGATCCAGAGACTGTTTCTCGTCCATAGGCAAAGGGTTAGGGTTAGGTTAAGTTGATATCATACATGCTGTAGACTCTTACCTATGTCCAAATACTGACTGCTTTTCAGGTAAGACGGGAAAATTACTTGCAATCAAGGCTGGAAGCTAAACAAAATAGAGTCAGCAAAATTAAGACAAATAATATTGTTATAATATGCATAATTAAATAATAATAATGCTTTGCACATTCTTTAGTATAAGTGAAGGTAGGATAATGCTTGCCAATAACTGGCAACTGTACATCACCGTACACCAACTGGTTGCCTCCGGACAAACCTGACAAAACACTACTGCTTATTTTTTTAAAACAGAACAGTTTGGTAAACTCTCACCTCTTTTGTGATGTAAGAGAACATTCTGTAATTTGTTTTCCATTTGTGCACAGTAGCATCAATATAGAACCCTGCACCAGTACCAAAGTCATAGCTGTCATCTTCACCTTCAATACCACAAGACCCTGCAAAACAGCAAAAATGGCAGGTTCATTTTGTATGTGTTAGTTGGAGCAACATTAGCAGAACAAAAGAGGCCCAAAACTGATGTAGTGGCCCCAACAGAAGGACCCTTTAACCCAAGACCACCAGAAGTGAGACTTGATAAATTTTACTCTGTCTTATGCTAGATGATTTTACTCATCAATGGTTCAAATAACTTACGAGGGCTAGTATCAGGTGCCACTATGAGGATTCCTTGTTCAGCAGCAGTGCGTTGTGCACCAGCTTTCGTGATGAAGTTCTGTTCGGTGCATGTAAGACCTGAATCAAGTAATAAATGTTAACTAAAATAAATTTAATTCTAATTTTGCTTACTGTACTTACTTGATTAAACGCTGCCCTGAGTAAACGCCACAGATGGAAGGAAAAAAACCACTAAATGCCACCCTTGAATAAATGCTGCACCCAATCAGAAGAATTTGGTGTTTATTCAAGGATTGTGAGAAAAAAACAATTACACGTTCAATTCTCTGAACGTTGATCACAGGCCAGACAATTACGATTCTTTTCAGCAAAAAGACATTGGAACTTTTAACGTGCTTCTGTTTTAAATAATAATTACAAATGATCTAATGTAATTGTTGTCAGTGATTTATGAAATATGAGTTTGAAATAAATGCTGCCCTTGAATAAATGCTGCATCAGACATGCTCAAAATTTAATAAACACCACAGCGTTTAATTGAGTAAATACGATATTCTTTTTAGGTAAAATATGTTCTAAAGGGTACTTGTAGGTACTCAAAACACAAATTGTGTTTTGAGTATACTGTCAGACACCAAATGACTCAAAAACATGGTATTTTTTAATGAAGTTTACCTTCTAAAGACCAGGCCTCAGCTGTTCAAACGGTGGATAACACTATCCACTGGATAAATCACCATCCAGAGGATAAACACCAGCAAAACCAATAATAAGTTATCCAGCAGATAGTGATTTATCCACTGATAGCGCTATCCACCATTTGAACAACTGGGGCTAGAATTCATCATCTCAAAAATTTCCAAGAAGAAACCTTAGTGTAGCTGATCATTCCATTTCTTCCTATTTTTGGCATAACTGCAGCACATCATGTTTTACTGCAGTGTTTTACAACCACAAAAATTGCTTTTCTTCCAGCTGTTGCTGTTGTTTTTCTTTAGCTCAGTCCTGTTCAGTTTATTTATTTATTTATTTATTTATTTATTACAATTTAATGGAAGCTTACAAAATACAAAAACAGAAAAAAAAAAAAAAAAAAGGAAAATGCCATAAGGATAGTCCATAAAAGAGTCAAAGACCCCATACTCAGACAGACCACCCAGTTATTAAAAAGTACAAATATCCAAATATTAAACATAAAAAATATACAAGGATAAAATAGATCTACTAAAATATACCATGTCAGTTCTCAAATAATCAACTTCTTCAGTTGGTGTTTGCTAAGAACTAGTTCTAGGTTATTACTGGCCTATTGTACAAGGAAGTTCGCACACAACTAGCATATAAAGAGCAAGTTCTTTTGTTATATTTGTGTGAGTGTCACGTGTATGCATTCACCTCATTCTACTGAATCCTGTAGACGGCCACAAATAATCTCTGAAAATTTTCTTAAGGGAAATTAATTGCTCCCTAAATCAGACCACAGAAAAGCTGCTTTAATTAACGCATTGACTCCTAGAAGTGAGACTTAATAGATTTCAGAGCGAATTTCAATCGACTTTCGTAAAACCAAAACCAAATTAATTACTTTGGCCAATCAAAAAGGTCGGAGACAATCCAGTAAACCAATCAAAACTCGAAGTAATTACATGTAGTGAACACAAAGCACGGGAAAATGTGCATGCGCGAGCCACAATTGGTTTTGGTTTCACTTCTGATTGGTTGAAAATATGGCGGGAGAACTTTGAACCAATCACTTAGTGAAGTAAATGCAAAACCAAAGCAATTCGCTAATTACTTTCGACACTCAATTGAAAACCGCTCTACTCTGTCTTACACCAGACGACTTTACTCATTAATTGGGGGCAGTTCCAAGGTCAATAGGATAAGCACACATTTAGAATTTTTGAAATTGAAAGATGCATGAAAAGTTATATCAACTAAGTCAATTTAATACCCTAAGGGGTTTATTTTTGTGGACGAGATGAGTGAGTCTGGTACTTACCCTGGATACCAGAAGTTATGTAAGCTTTATCAAAAGCTCCCAGAACCGGACTCCATTACCTAAATTATGTGGAGTCAGTATGGATCCATTAAAATCAAAGCTATTACCTGATAACCAATAGAGAACAGGAACTTTCTCTTTTGTTGCATGAGGAGGGACATAAACTCCGAATTTCATGTCACACTTCAGTTCTGAGCTGAGGAAAAGAGGCAAGAGAGAGAGACAGACACAAAGACAGAGATATGGATGGAGTTTTCCATTAATTTGGTATGGGAATAGAGTTGTTCTGATGGGAAAACACTAGGGAATCGAAGGTGGAAGCGGAAAAATTGGATCTCAGTCATTCATTATTCCATCCATTTTTTTTCAGTTATTCATTTTTCTGTATTTGTTATCCTTTAAGTTAAAACCCTTTGATATCTACCATGCGAGCAGTTGGTTTATCCTACGCTTCCCTAGAGAGAAACCACTGCAAGCAACCGTTAGTTTCTTTGAGTGAGCCCCCGTCCAGTGCCAAGGACGAATAAACTAAATTTGAACCAGTAAAACAAGTTATTAAACTTGTTTTGGCACTTGCACATGCGTTCAGCTACGTAACTGCTTTGTTTGGGCGAGCCTGCTGTGTTGTGATTCCATATTTTCCCGCAAAATAAGATGAAATGATGTCAAATGCATCACGTAGAGCATGACGTACTTCGCACATGCTCGATGGAAAATCTAATGGTTGATCGCAGTGGTTTCTCTCTCGGGAAGCGTAGGAGAAACCAACTGTTCGCAGGGTATTTGACGCCTAAACCGGCCAGACTTAGTATTTTACTCTGTCTAATGCCAGACGATTTTACTCGTTGATGGGGAGCCCCCAGGAGTCAATGGGTTAACAGTATATTATATGCATATTATCCCATCCAAAAAAGGGTCTTCCCTTCTGTTTCCTTATGAATAGAACTCAATTCCCTCATTCCCTCAATATGAGTTTGGGACACCAAAATGGCAGCCATGACGTCATTCGCAATTGGAAGGGGGGGGGGGGGGGGGGTCGTACCACATTAGCCTTTACAGTAACCGGCCAACCTGATTTCAAAAGAGGGAGAGTAAGCAGAAATATTTCCCTAAAACGCAACAAGGGTCGTAACATAAGAGAAAACTACACACCTGTGATGCTTGAATACCTTCTGGTAGCCACCGAAGCATTTTGCACTTGAGATTTCTTCCAGCTCCATGTCGTATCGATTGACGATGGTTCTGTAAATTTTGTGCACAAGTTTTTCAGTGAAAAGGAAACCTTAAAAAGGGAGGAAGATAACGTCAGCAGTCTCTCGATCTAATAAAAAATAGGTTGGTGCATGAAATCGGGCATATAAAGTACGAAATATACCTTGATTACAATAAAAGCTCGCCGCTGTGATAGATCTCATTTACTAGTGCCAGTCCTAATCCAAGTCAGCATAGAGGGCGTGGTGATGACCTGTGCATTTTCGATCATAAAACGAAAAAGGACAGAAATCAACGTTGAAAACGCCAACTTTTAAAAACCGTGAAGTGGTTCACGTCTTAACTTGCAGATAGATTACAGCGTGTTGTTGTGAACGGTGGACTTTCTTCCATCTTTCCACTCAAGCAGCTGTCTAGATTCCCCACACTTCCAGATGGCATACAGTTGGACCTCCCATTCACCGACTTCACCCCAACCACGACAGGTGATGGCGAGGCTGCTCTCAACGCAAGTCGCAGGTGCATCGATGACCTTCATCCCTGGGTGGTTAGTGACCACCTCAAGTTGAACGTGGGCTGGCACAGGTGGCCCAAGCTCTGTGTTGTGTTTTGAATTTAGAGAGCTTGTATTGCGAGTTTTAGACGGTCGATACAAATCAGAAGGCTTAATAAAAGAAATAAACAGTAATGATGCCGAGTTACTTGTCCGTTGTCTCTTTGTGATTGGCAATTTAGTGCCATTCTGTCCTCTGTTTCGCGAGATATCCTCAACCCAAGACCGATCTCTAAAAGAGAGAGAAGATAGGAAACGCTCACCAGTCGATCGGCCAAGCAAACCGAGAAATCGAGCCAACAAATGTAGCCAAAATCCTTCAATCCGCCTCAAACTCGGCCAGCGACATGTTCGAAGATTCTATCGAACATCTAGTCAAGAAAATAGTCTCGCTATCCATTCTGCGAGGGAAAATTTGCCGCAAAATTCGCAAGGTATATTTATATTTTCTTACGCGCAAAGTTAGTTGAGTTACACTCAGCGTTTGCGTACATTTTCGATGCTAGTTCTCATTCTTCGACCCCAATGTAATACACCCCCTGAGTTAGTTTTTTTTACACTTTTAAACACATTCAGACCCTCACTAAAGTAGGACCAAGGGCTCGTTCACGGAGTAGGCGTATTTGAGTGCATGGGCCTTCAAGCACGATTTTGCCCACTATCGGGTTGTATGTAGCAAGCTACCCCACCTTTTTATCAAATAACCGGCCGAGTTGTAAAAGAAAAAGAAAGAGAAAACACCAGTTTCGGCAAAGTTTAATGACACGTTGGAGTTGTTTTTCAGTTTTCAGACATTATTGGCAATCGTTGCTCGTGTCTCAAAATCAGTGACGGAATGTTTGATATCAGTAAACATGTTGATGTCATACGCCGAATTGGGCTAAAAGTGACAGATCTACTCTTTAAAGAGAATAAATGTTAATTTGAAGTTCGGGTCAAAGACGAAAGATTGAAATTGATGCTCGCTTTGTCTCACTTTGACAGCTTTATAGCTAAGTTGGTAGAGCATTGCACTGGCAACGCAGAGGTCATTGGTTCGAATCCCATTGAATCCCCATGAAATTTTCAGGTGTCTACGTATACACGTGAGGCAATTGCTTAAATTGTCCTGTTAAGTGCAAGCATCACTTTCAATCCATAGATCTACTCTTTATCTGTTACATTCCAAGACATAACTGGTTTGATAACCCTTCCCACGCCATCTCATCACTTTTCGATACTCGTCTTGGTTATTAGCCAGACATTCCAAAGTCAACGAAAGATAAGTGGTCTTCCGTCACGTGAACATATGTAGCAAATTTTACCCACATATTAAAAACTTTCTTTTGGTTTCAATCAACCATATGCACTTGATCCTCTTTCTTGATCATAATAGGTGAGGTCATTGTTTACAAGTTTGCGCCTCATTAACATAAGCGCATTATAATCTAATCCATATTAAAGCAAGAAAGTAGTATGAATGTTAAAAGTGCATGGTAATTTACCATGAGCAAGATATACCGGACAATGTGTGAGAAGTATTGTTCTCAAAATTTGAAATTTTACAAATGATAGTGTATTATATGCTCATTAGAGCTTTTGCCCCTGACATAATTTCTCAGTTTTTGATGGCCAATATCTTGATGATTATTGATGATTATTGAGCCAAAAACATTAAAATTGTAATCTTCTTAACATAACTGTTCGCATATTTTTCTCATAACTGGTTGTGTGTTGCAGGGATATATAGCTCTTGTGGTGCAATTTTTTTCCTGGCTCTAAATTTTAAACAGTTCAATTTTGATTTTCCTTTGTTTCAGATTATGGTAATGAACCTTAGACAAAGAAAACTCAAAATCGAACTGGTTCGAAAAAGATCAAAAAGAAATTTAAACCACAACATATCCACGAAAAGAGATTGGAATGTGAATGAGCAAATAAAAAGGCTTCAGTTTAAGTTGACGCAGTCAAAGTTGAAGTCCATCGAAAAACTAACTCGCCTCCGATCTCCCACCCCCTGGAGGAGTGTACGTTTAGGAAGAGTAATCTATTCGTCCCTTTTGGGGGGGGGGGGAGAGCAATCTCCCCCTCCCTCAAAAATGATTATTGCATATGAGAACTGAGCCCATTATACGGAGCCTCCATCTTCCATATTGAAGAGACCTATGGTCAGCCATTTATTACGTGACATGAGTATGTGAACCACTTCACGTATGTTCTCAGTCACATACGTCAAAATATAGTAGTTTTACGGGAAAGGGCTGACTCAAGGGTGTAATACGTATGGACCAATCTATTTTTAGAACCAATTTCGCGCCATTCGTTGTCACCGGTAAACGTCAATAATAATTCAGTAGTTGCCTTTATAATTGACGAAAGCTTCCGCTTCAGATCTTGCCAAATTCTTCTTGCCACGAATAAATTTCACGCACTTCCAAGCATGATCTATTCACGTGAGATTATACTTCTTCAGGCTTGCAATGGGTCATGGCATGTGTAACCTTAAGTAGTGGAATGGGTGCCAAAATAATGAGGATAAGGGAACGGGGAGGCGTTTTCAAAACTTTGAGTCTTGTTTCCCGCAAACGGCCGCCATCTTGGATCGCCCCTTCACGCGGACCACTTAGGGAACACTACCTCACCAAGGAAGCCAGTTAACGTTGGAGGGTCTTGCTCGTGTACAAGTAAGCATAGGAAAAATAATCAAAAATGGATACGTAATATGCGTCTTTCTCTAGACTGAGGCAAAAACACACATATAGCGAGTGTTTGCCGCAGTCCATGCCTTGTGCACTAGGGCAAACACTATTCCAACAAATGAAGGGTTTTTTACTTAACAATCAATTTTGAACAAAATAGATTTTGGGGTAACAACTGACTCCTAAGCCTAAGTCAATTTTGCGACTCATATACAAATCTTAAGAAAAACAATTTTCTGCGAAAATAGGTGAAAAAGGGATAAGAATGCTCATCTCAATGCCGCACAGACAGAAAAAGGAAGTCCCTTGCCTGTAGGGGTCGGGTGAGTGGGCAAGCTTTGCTGATTTTCTAATATTGCCATCTCCCGCATGACATTCCAACAGGTAGCCTGTGTACAGCTGCCCGGTCTCCGGAGAGCGGGCGGCTGTACACAGGCTATCCGACAGGATGCGACCAATTTTCGTAAATCCACGATAAAAGGCTTTCATTACACGCCTGTAAAAAAGAAGTGAACTTAATTTCTCACCACAGTTTGGGAGAACTTTGATTTCATGCAGGGCCTACTTCATGGATAGTATGAAAAAAATTACGAACGCAAGAAGAGTCCACAAAATTAGGTGTATTCGTTTCTCGGACGCATGTTTTTAATATGGTAAAATAGAAAGAGAAATCATTTTTACTTCCTAGATGGAAATTTTGCTTCTGAAACTTTCGCCCGGCCTGATAAACAAATTCGGTTTGCGCAATATTTCACCTTTTTCTATGAAGAGCAATGTGAACTTAGATAGTAATAAAACTTTTCCGCGCATATTTTTAAGAACAGCATAAAGCGAAGATTCGCGATTTTATCGTTCCAAGTTCCGCAAAGGTGAATGTACAGCTGTAATCTGATCTATTTTTCCCGCCCCGGAAAGAAGCGGAACTGGTAACTTTAACCCACCTGTCAAAAAAGCCCTCATTAGCCAATGAAATGTCAGAAAAGAGTCACACAACGGAACCATGCGTACATCCTGTTACACTGGAGGTTTTATATTGGGATGACACGGAGAAGGAAAGCCGAGCGATGTTTTGAAGCGATTTTAACAGGAAAAGGATAGTGACGCGATGTTGGTGTTAAAATACCAGAAGACTTGATCAACCTATCAACAATGCGTTTTAATTCAAGGTGTTATCGGTTCGTCAACCAGCTTCGATCGTCAATTACCGCGTGCTCATTTCATAAACAAGTTGATCACAAGAAATTCATTTGAATAATTGTTCCGATATTCACTTTGCCATGGCTGCGTTAGACGATTTGACAGTTTTATTAGAAGAGGAAAAACCACAGCAGAGTTCATGTATGGGAAAAATGTTTGACCTTTCGTACTTCTGTCAACTTTATTCGCTTGCACGTGGATTTTTTTTGAGAACTTATTGTGTATTATTTACTCTCAGTCCACAAGCAAATAAGAATCCTTAAAGAACGGATTTCAGAACTAAGCAAGACGAACTACGATTTGGAAAGGGAAGTTCGGCATTTCGATCAGCTTATTGGCTTTCTTATAGCCTACAAGAAAGCTATAGAGGTACAATATGGCGTATGTCCCTTATTTTTGCTTTCGCAGGTTTGCTACATCACTCGCAATTCCTAATTTAAGACCCGCTAGTCTGAGTTATTTCTGTTTTTTTTTTTCAGGAGTCATCAGAAAATTTTATCGACTTAGAGAGAAAACATGGTAAGGTGATATTGTATCCCTTAATCTGTAGACATTAATGATGTTTCATTTTGTTGGAGTATTGAGTTTATTTGAATTCGTGACTCCTTATTTAAATTCACTTGAAGTATTACTGTCGTATTTAACGACAAGTTCTTCCTGCCTGCAGCGTTTTCAAGCGAATCTAAGCCCGCGCCAGCACATATAATTTTCGGGAAAATTCTTGAATATTTTTCACGAACGTTAGTTGGTATTCAGCGAAGATTATTGTCCGTTTTCTACCTCTGTAACTAGGAAGACAACATTCCTGAAATGAATCCTCAACATACTTCTCGTGCTTGAAATGTTTATCGAATAAGGCTCCATAATTCTGAAAGAGTTTGTTTTGTGTAATCTACTATAGTCAAAACATTGTCTCCTGCGTTCATCCGATAGCCTAGTTTAAATTTAAATTTTATTGGGTTAGTTAATGTGATCCGGCTGATGTAAGTACACGATAAGCGAGTGGCTGCATTCTTTTCCTAATTTCTCCTTGAAAACGCGGTAATGAAGTCAATTAATATTATCATTGCAATATAACCCCTTCCCAAGAGAAACAATTCAGACTCCAAGTACTGTAGCTTCACGTCATGGATCCAATTCACACTCTTGTAAACATTTTAGCCAAGCTGTTCGCGGGACAGGCAAAGACAAACTTCCTTGTTATTGTATAGCATGACAAACATGACAGTCAGGTCATGGGGATGTTTGCAGATCTTTTCACGCAACAAGAAACTTTGAAGCGTTTGGATACCCATGGCCACCTTTTTGTTCTGACTTTACAAATTATGTCTCTGTCAGTGATTTAGCTAAATATAGTAGAGTGGCTACTGGCTGACCAAGAAATTCAGCAATTTATTTTGGTTAGATGAACCTCAGAGTTGTGGGAACGCTTGGGTGCTTCCATTAAGTCCAAATTTTTTGGACATTTTGAGGCTTAAGTCAAAGGTTTGTTTCGGTTCGGTCTGACCAGAATATTTGGGACCACCTGTGGTCCTCTTTGACCGGTTGGGCCTGTCTGACTGAAATGTGCTGTTCCATTTACAAAAATTATTGTTTCGAGTCCCACTTCACTGCGATGCAATCGAACTTTGAAATGTAAATGGCACACCTTAGTCCGGTTGGAAATTGACTTTGATGGAAATTGTCGTTCCATTTTTCCTTGGTTAGTTCCACTGCTCTCCAACCTGATGGTCAGGCATAATGGAAAGCACCCCTTGTGTTTTAACAAAATAAATTTTAGTTAGGTGAAGTTTTTCATTTAACCCTTCAACTCCCAATAGTGCCACTTATAGATTTTACTCTGTCTAACGCCAGATGATTTTACTCGTCAGTGGGGAACCCCATGGGGCTGAAAGGGTTAACAACAGCTAGATTCACTCAAAAACTATGTCCCCATTAACCCTTTAACTCCCAATAGTGCCACTTATAGATTTTACTCTGTCTAACGCCAGACGATTTTACTCGTCAATGGGGAACCCCAGGGGGCTGAAAGGGTTAACAACAGCTAGACTATGTCCCCATTAACCCTTTAACTCCCAATAGTACCACTTATAGATTTTACTCTGTCTAACGCCAGACGATTTTACTCGTCAATGGGGAACCCCACGGGGCTGAAAGGGTTAACAACAGCTAGATTCACTCAAAAACTATGTCCCCATTAACCCTGTAACTCCCAAGAGTGCCACTTATAGATTTTACTCTGTCTAACGCCAGACGATTTTACTCGTCAATGGGGAACCCCACGGGGCTGAAAGGGTTAACAACAGCTAGATTCACTCAAAAACTATGTCCCCATTAACCCTGTAACTCCCAAGAGTGCCACTTATAGATTTTACTCTGTCTAACGCCAGACGATTTTACTGGTCAGTGGGGAACCCCACGGGGCTGAAAGGGTTAACAACAACTAGATTCACTCAAAAACTATGTCCCCATTAACCCTTTAACTCCCAATAGTGCCACTTATAGATTTTACTCTGTCTAACGCCAGACGATTTTACTCGTCAATGGGGAACCCCACGGGGCTGAAAGGGTTAAAACTATGTTAAAACCCAGTGCCACTCTCTTTTTCGTCTTGGACTCTGATTGGACCTGCTGTTAGACATAGTGAACAGTTGTGCAGAGATATAATGTAGTTAATTGCCAAAAGACTTCATTCTCCGTTTTCACGTGATGCCATGACAACCATGTTTGTGCCCTCAGGGAAAAAAATAGTAGCCATGGACCCTGACCATGAACTAATAATTATTGTCCTTGGGAATGGTGTTTGTTCCTCAAATAAGTGTTTTATTTTGCTTTGGCTAAAAAACTTGGAGCTCATTATATTTATGTAGCTCAAAATCAAGAATAATTATTGTCAGCCAGTTATTAGATGATGCAATGTAGCCATAATCCCCTCAGCACCACAGAAGACAGGTAATTGTAACAGTTAACCCTTCCCTCTTCAATGCTAAAAATGCCATCTTGGGTGTCTGACTCCTGCAAAAATAACCACTGACAGAGCCAGACGCACAACATTTAACAGTTATACCAAATTATCTTGCTTTGTTTGCAGAAGGTGGCCACAGTGATGACAAACAGCAAGAGGTACATTGGAAATATTATTTTGATCGTTGCATCTTTGAGCTTGTGCAGTGCTCAGTTTTTAAGTCAAATTTGGTGTTGTGTACTTTATACATATAGTGGAATTGTAATAACATGGCAGCCAAGAAGTGAACTGTGGTGCTGCATTAGTGGATGTTCGAACCACATGAATTTGGTCATATCTTTATTGATATGAAGTCCACCTAAACTAAAATGTTTTTTTGTTCCTACTTTATATCTCCCCATCCAAAGCAAACATATGTCACCATTGTTACCTGGCATTTAGCTTTTTATGTGCAATGCAACCCAACATAAAATTGAAAGAACTAGCAGTAATTTGGACCCACGGCCGTGAAGTGAGAGGCATGGTCTATTATTGATTTGATGTCACAAACTGGTTTGCATTCTGGATTTCAAAGAAATTTTGCATTGCAAAGCAGTTTGTGACATAAAATCGAGAATAGACCCAAGCCTCTCACATCACGGTCGTGGGTCCAAATTACAAATTTTTAGGGAAGAATCATCAAGCATGTTGACTTTTGGTGGGGAAATCAATGTTGTAGACTAAAAATACTAGAGTTTAAGTACACCTTAAAAAAAGTAAATAAAATTATTATTTCCTTTATGGACTGAGGAAGATTAAAAAACTTACACTTCAAGCATGAAACCCTTAGTTAGCTCTGTTGATTCTACCAAATTCTTGTGAGCCCCAAGGTACGTGTATCGTCCAGTAATACTGAATCCCAACTTTGATTCATGTATTCTTGTTATTTTGTTTGAGCAGAGGTATGGAAATCTTTTTTTCCTTCTTCAAACGGAGGCCTCTTATCTGGCTCAACTTACAAGGATTGTTTCTCTCCGAGAGATCGATGGTAAGTAACAAGATTTCTTGCATAGCTTTTTTTAAGCACAGTGCCTTTTTCAGGCTAGTCTTTTTTTTTTTACTTTCTTTTGTCTCATAGACATTCTCATAATCTGAAACAATGAATCAAAGTAAAAAACAAACTAATTTGAAAATTTTTAACCAAGGTGAATTTTTAACGACAATTCTGGACAAGATTTCCTTGTCCATATGTAAAAAAGCTTTTGTTGCAAGAAGTAAATCTAAATATTTTGGCTCCCCCTCCCCAAAACAACATTGGGAGGCAGATAAGTTTTTCTCATTTTCCTGAGGAGAACTGGAGAACCTGGAGAAAAACAGGAGAGTTAAAAACACTGACCCCCAGTCCATGGACTACCCAAATGGACTACCCCAAAAACACTATTGGTTGTAAGCAGCGTCACAATTAGTGCTAAGGTATTTGTTTTAAACAGCATCGGTCAACAGTATTTAAGTCTAAGCACCCATTTGAAAAAGGTTACCTTTTGAATAATTGTTGCGATGGCTGATTACGTCATGTTAGTGAAGTGAGATCAGTGGAATTCCTGAATTTAGTCGCATATGGCCGTACGGACGAAAATTAACAAGGTAGATGCAATTTAATTATATAATCGATTCAGTTTTTTAGAGTTTGTCTATTTTAGAGTAGTCCATTTGGGTAGTCCATCAGGGTAGTCCATGGACTGGGGGTCAGT
>NC_090881.1:18042028-18054528 GCF_036669935.1 Montipora foliosa
TTTGAGATTTTGCTGTAATGACCTCACTCTTGGTTATTAAGTAGTTAGAAACAAGTCCTGTCCAACCAGATCAGTTGTCATATGTACATCAAAGACAACATTGCTAAAACGAGGGTGGATTTTGGATTGAGTGTCTTAACCTTTTTGCAGCTGCTTGTAGGTTAGCTTACCTGGTTCTAACCTAGGTTACGCTAACCCTAACCCTTACGCTTGGTTTTAGCAACACCTACAACAAAGAACTCATCTTGAGTTTCCTCTTTGCCAGTCTAACTCGGTGTAATAAAAACATTAAATCCTTTTCAAGCAGTGACCAGTCCTTATTCTCTACTGCGTCTAGTTTATATGAAGCAATAATAGTTGACTTGGGTTTTCCTTAACACAGTTCAAGGCTTACGAAGATTATGAACTTGACATCAAAATTTGTCAAGGCTATCACAGGGTCATTGCTTGAAGTTCCTTATGGTATCAGGTGGTTATGCAGTGCCATTGTCACCCTAGTAAAGGTATAGGATAACGTTCCTCATTTCTATATGGTACTCCAATCTTACAAACCTGAAATAACTGGCCCAAGATATTTCTTTGGTATAGAATATATATTCTTGTGAAATTTATAAAGAAACCTCGTGTTTCAAAGTACAGGATTGCACTTTTATTTATTATTTTATTTTGGTTTCATCGCAGAGTTTAAGTGATGTGGTGGAGTGTGTGTTCTGCCACATGGATTGATTTCTACTGGGAATCTCACGACAAAGTAAACTCCTTGCCCATCATAAGGAGCCTGTTTCCAACACCCCTGTTCAGTTTTGACGTCAGCTGTTCTGCCTGACATTAGTTGGGGGTGGCCTCTCCGTCTTAAACGTTTTGACTACACTGTATATCATTGTTTCTAGATGCTGGAAGTGACCTCCAGGGGTCACGTTAGTTGAAAAAAATAGGGATGTCCATAGGCCACTTCGGAAAATACCATAATACTCTTTGTTTGTCCCCCCAAATTTAGAATAAGCCTTGTTTTTGTTTTATCTTGGGACCATTGTAAGTCCGAAGAGAAACTAGAAACAATGCTTATGCAAAATGTGGGGGGACAAACAAAGAGTATTCTGGTATTTTCTGAAGTGGCCTATTGTAGAAAAATGGTTTCAAGGATTCATAATTATAGGCTTATTTTGAATCTTTTGTCTGAAGGTATAGCATACCACATGTTCAAGATGTGTCAAGATGAGGTCCACTTACCATCCCACAAAAAAAACCATGAATAACAAAATAGAGTATGTGTGTTGTTATTGTGGCTTACCAGGGTTGGAGTGAATGAATATAGGGAAGTACAGGCTCATGATGTTAACTTGTTTTGTGATTCAATATTTGTATTTTGCTTGTTACAAATTATAGGAGAAGTACCCCGATGTCAGTGACACCAACATTAATTCTCTCATTGGAGGATTTTTCCTGCTACGATTCCTAAATCCAGCCATTGTAACTCCAAAAGGTATAATTTGATGCAACACCTTTTGTACTGTATTTTTTGTGTTCTTTCACGGTCTATATACTACAGTGTATAGGCCCAGGGGTTATCTCTTTTTATGCAAGTTTTTTGCTTTTCATAATTTGTAAACAATTTTAGACAAATCATTATACTAACCACCAGTACAAGTTACCACAGCCTTGTCACTCTGTTTTTGTGTGTGGCTTTACTTGTTTCCTTGCCTTTTAGTCCTAAAGAGGTCCGTGATGATTAAAGTTATGTGCCATTAACCCTTTGACGTCCAAACCGGCCTAAACCGGCCAGACTTAGTATTTTACTCTGTCTAACGCCAGACAATTTTACTCATCAATGGGGTACCCCTGGGAGTCAATGGGTTAAGGCAGAGTAAATTCTGTTAAGTTGAATTAAGAATTGAAAAGGGCAATATAGAAATTAAAAGGAAAAAGGTAGTAAATTTATTGTAATTACTGTTGCCTACCATTCAGCTTATATGCTTGTCAGTGACCCTCCAAGCCAGTGTGCCAGGAGAAACCTTACCATGGTGAGTCTAGATGCAGTGTAATGGTTCAAAGAAGTAGTCTAATGGTACATGCTAAACTTTAGACAGCTTAACATGAAGATCCTGACAAATAGCTAACTTCCTTCAAACAACAAACATGAGAATTAAAGATTGTGCAAATACGAGATTTATCCCATGCATCGGGGGTGTCTGTCTCAACTCAAGTAAAAAAAAAACTCAAGTAAAGCTATGAAAGTTCAAGGGATTAATTACATGTAATACCAGTCCTTAAAAAAATGTACTTTGGTGCTGCATTTCTTGGTGGCAAAATCATGTGACTAATACAACACTGGTCAGAAGTAAGTCATCACCCTTGACTGGTTCAATCTCTCCTTTTTTTGTTAAAATCAGAGATAAAAGGACTTGAAAATGCTTATTTCAAATTACTCAAAACTATAAAACACGGTACATCACATGTAAAGAAATGATTTTTGAGCATTGGGTAATTTGTCATAGCTTGATCTTGGGCAAGATTGATAAATTATGCCTGCTTCTGAAACCAGCCATATTGCACAATATTCACAATGTTGCCCACTAGCATTAATTCTAAGAAAAAAATTCAGGTATTGTGGAGCGTAGTATGTAAAAGCTTAAGGGTAAATTGATATCAGATTTGCATGTAGCTCCTGTCCTTCCTGTCCTGTTCCTTGCAATGCACACAATAGCTGTATGGGTGTCCACAAGGTATAAGTTGGTTGGTTGTTGTGTATGTCTGTTTTATTACATTGCAGATTGCAAAACTCATACAGAGTATGGCAAACAAGCATGTGGTTGGCAGCCATTTTAAGGAGGAGCACATGCAACCATTGCGGCCATTTGCAATGAGACATGTAAATGAAATTCAGGTCAGTTCATTCAGAATCATACAGGAAGACTACACTGTAGCATACTAATAAGCAAAATCAAAAGCCAAATTGGAGTAAAAGTAGAATCACAGCTGGTAATAGATCCATGAAAGGTTTCATTCGGGCAGGTACAATACACAGGTCAGAGGGACATTACTAAACCACGAAACACCGAAACAGCCAAACGAAACACTAAAACACCATGTATAACCCCACCATACGCTGAATACTAACCGACAAAGGTTGGATTTGAGATTAAATATCGTTTTAGGCCTAATTAGGCCTAAAACGCTGATGCTCGTAATTCATTGAGATTAAGATTAGGATTCAGATTAAGACTGAGATTAGGAGCCATAACTTATTAGGCCTAAAACGATGCTTAGTCACAAATCCAACCTTTGTCGGTTAGTATTTAATGTATGGTGGGGTCATACATGGTGTTTTGGTTCTTCCTTTTGCTGTTTTGGGGTTTCGTTGTTTAGTAATGTCCGGTCAGAGGTCACAATTCACAGGTCATCGTTTTACCAATGCTAACATTAGGCCTATAAACTTTTGTTTAGGCCTAATTAGGCCTAAGGTTAGTGTTAATGATTATTATGTTTAGGATTCTTTCTGTATTGACCTGTGACTTGTGTTTTGTACCTGCCAGCTTCACTCAGATCTTTAATAGTCCTTTTGCAACTAATGATCACATGGTACAAAATCCACCATGCTGGAGGGCAAGCTCATTATTATTCCCCCACTGGGACATTAAAACAAAGAGACCTGAACCAGTCAAGCTTGACTTGCCTTTGTTTTAATGTCCCAGTAGGCGAATAATAATGAGCTTGCCGTCCAGCATGGCGGATTTTGTACCATGTGATTGTTAGTTGCAAAAGGCCTATTTGGACCCTTGTAAATCAAGCACAGAAGAGCTTACAATGCACCTGAGCCCAAAAGGTTTTTCCACCCAACAGGTGATAAATAAATAAAATTTTTTTTTTGAGTGGAACTTAAAAAATGAAATGTCCATTTAAGCTGAATGAAGTGGTAGTAATTATGGTAGCTAATAGAATATTCATATTCCTTTTATTTTGCAGAATTTTCTTACAAAACTATTTAATTTTAATAAAATTACCGATTTTTATGAAACGTTGGAGGTAAGTGTGAAATTTCTGTTTTTTTTTTTAATGCAAGAAAAACTGGCTTGCAAGCCATTTTATAGCTTGACAATGGGGCTGCACTTCATAAGTGAGAGCATTTGAAAAACGTTTCTTGAGTTTAAAATGATATAACTGAAACTTACTGTACCCTAACAATGAATGCTAGCAAGACATGAAGAATTAAGCACTGCTTTGTAGCTTTGCCATTGAGCTTCACTTAATGAACTTAGCAAAGCTGTGTGATGTGGAAGTGCTGGAGATTTTGGGAGTTCAATCCTTTGAAGATTTCTTGGAGACTGACTTTTGTCATTTAGCTTCACTAGTTGCATCAAAACCTTGGAGTATGCTTTGAAAAGTCATGTGTTTTTTGAAAGACATTCATCTTTTTATTTCGTTTGTTCACTTTCAGATAGAACAATATTTATCACTTTCTAAGGACATAAAGATAACCATTACACCAAATGAGATGTACAGAATTCATGAGTTGATCCTCAAACACAAAGAGGAACTGGTGAGAAAGCTAAAATTTCACTATTATCAATATGTGCGGCAAAATGACAAACTGCCCTCTGTAAAACACCCTTTTTTGCGGGCCAAACGGAAAATGTGCGGGCTGAAAATACATTTGCTGCCCTGATACTGATTGGCTGCAGAGATGTCAAACAACTTCGCTCAACCAATGAGATTGTCCTATTTAAGTGCAAGGAAATAAACTATATGCCCTCCAAAAGCCATGTGTTTGTCCTATTAACAGATTACATGCATGAAAGGGCAGCTAAAAAAAGGAATGTTATCATTGTTGTTTTAATAGTATTGTAGTTCAAGATGAAACTCCATTTAAAAGTATTTCATCTGAGGTTTTAAAGTATATTTACTTTGCTTTCACTTTAATAATAATAATAATAATAATAATAATAATAATAATAATAATAATAATAATAATGATAATAATAATAATAATAATAAATAGATTTAGCCAAGCCTGAAAGTGGAGCTCCACTGTTGTTTATTTATACAATAAGTTAATCTGGCCTGAGCCTGCAATCCAATTGAAAACCAAAACCTTGTCAGCAGTCAACTTAAAAAAAAAACAGCTGACCTCAATGAGCTTTAGACTTAAGCCCACAATATGGTCACATGATACTGCTCAGCGGATACCTTGTTTTCAAAGGTGTCAATTAACCATAACATGGATGTCCAGTATCAAAGATGTGCCCCCCACAAAATGTCGGTTGCACCACAGAGTTTCACATTGGCATACATGGCACAGATGGGTTACCATATTTTCTTAACCATAGGGCTCCATGAGCGTGCCTTTGGTGTGCAGAGCTGCACTAATAATTAATGTTGTTATAAATAAGAAAATAAAAACCAACCTTTGTTGAAATCATTGATTTCACACCTTAATTTATTTTGTACCATAACCCCTACATTATTCACCTGGAGGGTTTTCTTCCTTGTTTAGGCCCTTACGGAAGATGACCCATTGCACATAATTCTGGATGAGTTAGGACCACCTGGAAAACAGTTGAGTTACAGCATGAATGCAACAATCAGCTTGACCCTCACAAACAGATGGGACCATAGCAAAGGTATGTGATGTAGAAGTGTAGGAGATTTGGTGAGTTGAAGCCAAGATTTCCTGTAGGCTGAAGTTTAACAATTTATTTAATACTGAAAAATGTAGAGTTTTGGGGAAGGGATCTGGAAAAGCTTAATGTCAAGTGAATTTGATTTTTTAATATTCTATATGCCCAAGCACTCATTAGTAAAGAGAGTTTTATTATATCCTTGTCACAATAGCTGTTACAATAATAATTGATTAGAATGATAAGACTACTGCATCAGTTAGACTGTTTCTAACTGACATAATAGTCTTCAGTTGTTGAAGAAATTCAATAACATATTTTGATGCCTCTTTGTGGGTAAAATTCCGATATTTGCATTGGAACTTTGCAACTTGATCTTCTTTGGCATCTTACTTATGCTGGAGAGTTGGCTGGTTTATTTGAGACGATTCCAAATAATTTATTGAGAAAAGGGGTTACATGTAAAAGTGGCGCATATCATCATTATCACCTTAAATTGACCATGAACTACTATGGATGACTAATGAAAGAAAAAAGAGAATAGGTTAGCAGTTTCTGAGACAACTCTTGTAGTTGTAAGCTCAAACGAAGTTTGTGGTCAGGGAATATTTTCACTGCATTTGTGAACAAAGGAATACCCCCTCTCCTGGTCCTAGCAGGAGCCATTTCATGATTTACTTCAAGAAGAAAAAAGTGTTACAGGATTGTGGATAAGTTCCAATCCTGAAGAAGACCAATTATGGCTCCAGAAGTGGAAAAACCTTATAATGTACTGGCACATGTGTACTATGCACTTTATTGACCACTTCCATTTGAGGGAGCCAGTGAAAGAAACTATTGAAACAAACACAGCAAACATGGCATCATTGGTGCACTAACCTCTTTGTCACGTTGTCTCTCTCAATGTTTTTTTTTTCTTGTTTAGTACTTAGGAGTGATTCTATAGAAGTGCTGACATTTAGGACTCCACCAGTTCAACAGAGATGCACAAAGGAACAATTGAGGGCGTTGTTTATTAAACTATTGTCTATGGTCAGTTATTTTTCAGCTTCGATATGTTTTTCATTTGCTATGAAGCACCCAGATATTTGTCTCCTGGTTGGTCATTCTCCTTTTAGAAGTTGCCAGTCTACTGAGATGAAGTGCATGGGTTAAACACAGACACCAGTTTGTTCTACTCTGACAACAGTTTTTTTTTGGCCCTCATTTTTAGGATGCCAAACTTATGGAGGAAAGCTCTCTTCTTGATGTTGTCACCAGGGCACATTTTGTACCTGTGAATCAACACAGTAGCGGAGAGGAAAATTGTGGCAAAAACACCCAGGAGCATCGTAAGAGATTGGAAGAACAAAAGTTCAGAATTGCTGGTTATATTTATAAGAAGTACAAAGCCCATCCTGAATTAAAAGGCATGTTATCCAAAGATCCAGTTTTCTTCCAAGAAATTAAACAGGTTAGCAGAATGATGTTGATGATGAACTTTAATTTTTAACTTTATTTATCGCTGAGCCACTAATAGGCCTTTTTCGATATGTTAAAATTCAACTTGTACGAGAGTTATAGAGGACAAAGACAAAGGACAGTGGATGATATGCAAATTTATAAAATAATTAGGATAGTCTGTGCACTCTCATTGGTCAATAGCTGTGTTTAGATGAGAATATGGAAATATGGCTGTGACATCACACAAATTTTGATTGGTTATGTGTTGTCAGACGCACGTTTTGATCGGCTGGTAGGAAATATGAGCGTCTTTCAAGAAAATTTGTTTCAAACTAGAAGTAAACTAGACGCTCCATGAGCGTACACTGGGTTGCCTGTAGTATGTGTTACTCAAACAGAAGGGACTGAGTTGAGTGGTATTGAACTGCAGCGTTTCAGGCAATTTTTTCAAGTCAGGGGTCACTAAGACCATTTAAGGGGTCACTCCGAAGTCGTGCCAGCGGAGGCCCTTTGGCTCACATGTTCAAACGACGAAACAGATCTTTTTCTGAGGTTAAAAAGCTGGCTACCAGCCTATAAATCATTTGTGAGAAAAAAAATTCCTGTCATCTTTAGAAAAAATAGGCATGCATTGCATATGTGTGGTAACACAGCGCTTTATTCCATATTGTCAACGGAGCAGCGTTTTTGTCTTCCAGGAGATTCAAGTTGTCTTTGTGTAATATGTAGCTCTAATAGTACACGATATTGTTTCGGTATTGTATCTCATTGTAGTGCCATGGTAGAAGTCTTAGGTAAATAGCCCCCTGAGAAGACATGTGGTGACTAGTAAAGTACTAAACCCAGAAAGATTGAAGAAAATAAAAGGGAATCGAGAAACATTGGCTTCTAGGCTGACATGTTGATCATTTTAAAGTTCCCTCACAACTTCTTTTTACCTCAAGTTTAAGTGTCCACTCTGAGCATCTGACAGCTTTGTAGTACAAACGTTCACTGAAGTAGCTAGGCAGTTGGGAGAATTCTCAACAGTTATGCAAACCGGAGTACCCAGAGAAAACTCACATGTGATGCCAAGTCTGGGAACTGAACCAAGCCACGTTGGTGGGACACGAATACTATCACCACTGGACTATACCTGCTGCAGTGTCACACTATTTCAGTCAAACTGCAAAACACTAAAATACATGTACGTCTTTGCATCAGTCAAGACCAAAAAATAATGTTGGAGTTTTGTTGCCAATAACAATTGAAGTGCACTGAAGCTATTCTTTGTTATTTGCATCCATGGATGGACAGGATGGAAACTGGTCAGTTTTTTCAAGTTTGGAGATCATGTCTTCAGAAAGTCACCAAAAATTAAACACGAATAGCTCTTTGTGCCATAAATACAATTCATATCTTCTCATACGGTTATCAGGAATGTTGTACATGTGAGCTTATTTAGATTTTTTGTCAGTTTTGACCTAAAAACAGCAAATTTAGCTTGACAGTCCCCCTTTAATTAAGCATAAGTATGTTTTACGATTCCAATGGAAAGTTGACAGAAGACAAGTGAACTTCGTTCCTCTATTCATGTAACGAAGTTCAAATTTCTTTTTGAAATGACCAGCACTTTTTTGAAAGCATGGGGAGTGTTGAACATAAAAATGTTGTGGGGAGTACATCAGCTGTTTTGCTGTCTTCCATGCAGTGTCACACTGATCCTATGCTAGTTTTTTTTTTGCCGTTGTTGTTGTTATTTAGACGTTAAAGCCTCATTTTCATTGAATATCTTTGTATCAGGAAGTCCAGGCCAAACTACAGCGATACTACAAACTCGCACCCAAAGTCAAGAGCCTTGAGAATGTTTTAGAGGTTAGTATATTGATAATAAGTAACTATCTTACTCTTCGAATGGAAGTTGAATTCAGGAAAAATTGCAGAAAATTGGAATGAATCAATTATCGAAGGAACAATTTATTAAAGTGCCTATCACCTCAACACACTTTTTCACTTTGTTTATTCTCCGAAATCGTCCCAAATACATCGTGTTGTTTTTAGAACCTTTTGATTGAAATTTCACCTTTTTATTGACTTTCAAAGACGGGAAAAGTGATCATACTCTGATCCATAACCGAGCAATGAAGGAGAATGGGTTCGATACCGGGTTGACGTCACAAATTAATTTGCATTGAGATAGTTCTTTGAAAACAGCGATGGAAATTAATTTGTGACGTCAACCCGGTATCGAACCCATTCCCCTTCATTGCTCGGTTATTAATCACGGTATGACCACTTTTCCCGTTTTTCAAAGCCAATGAAAGAGCGAAATTTCAATCTAAATGTTCTAAAAACAACACGATGTATTTGGGATGATTTCTGAGAATAAATATAGTGGAAAGTGTGTTGAGGTGGTAAGCACTTTAAAGACATACACTTGAACTGCGGGAATACAAACCAGTTTAATTTTGAGGTCACCGCAGTTATAAACGGTACTTTAGCAGTAAAGGAAAGCCTGAAAAATTCAGGCTTATACGGGATTTGAACCTATGACATCTGTGATACCAGCGCAATGCTCTGCTAATTGAGCTATTAGGCTAACTGGGAGCTGGTCATTTTTTATATCGAAACTTAACTTGTTTCATTCTCGCAGTTCATTAATACATTGTTCCTTCACCATATCATTGACGGGTTCATTTACGTGCTCACAAAAAATAACGAGCTCTCAGTTGGCTTAATAGCTCAATAGACCTTTTTACAGATACAGCGGCCATTTTGATTTCTATTGTTTCGAAAGACATTATGGGATGCTCAGGGGGCAAATTAATATGTATTTGCCCCCTGGGCATCCCATAGTAAGTAGTTGAAACAATAGAAATCAAAATGGCCGCCGTATCTGCAAAAAGGTCTATTGGTAGAGCACTCATGGGTTTGAATCCTGTATAAGCCTGAATTTTTCAGGCTTTCCTTTTGTTACTGCTAAAGTAGCGTTCATAACTGCGTTGACCTCAAAACTTAACTTGAATCAATTAACGTTGTACTGTTCAGATAACCTGAATCCTATTTCTTTCCTTTTCCTCTCAGACATTGCAAAGTCAAGAGGCTTATCTTAAGGATCAGTTGGACGTTTACAAAGGTACCAGTCATTGGTTTCTTATGTTCTCCAAGGGCGGATGTTTTCAGAATGTCAGAAAAATGAGAACAGGAATAAAAATCGAGAATAGGTTCGAGATTTTTTACTCCTAGTGGAAACTTTCCAACAGAAAGAACCTTGCCTTCAAAATTGTGGCAGCTATTTCTTTTCAATAAAGCAAGCGGCCATTTCGGTTTTCAGACAATTGGAGGTGAGCTTTTTGGATAAAAGTCACAGTGGTAACTTCGATTAATCTGTTTTTTCTCGTTTTTACCAGAACCTTGCTCTGTTGATGAAATGCAGTGCTCAGTGTTACATTAAGTTAAAAGTTGTTACCGATTTTCCCGTCAAACAGTTCATTATGTTTGTTAGAAAGTTACTATTTCATTAAAGGAAAATTGTCCACCCTCTTATTTAGATAGATTAGATAGCGCCAGAAACCCATAAGGGTTGAAACGTGTAACGGCCTCTTGTGTGCTGGGAAAGAAGCTTCTGAATATTCAATTTGCTAAGTACCATATTTGGAACAACAAGAGCGAGGGGTTTCCAAATATGGTACTTAGCACTGAAACATTCAACCAATCAGTTGGCACTGAATATTCGGAAGCTGTGAACGCGTGTCACACGTTTCAACCCTTATGGGTTTCTGATAGCGCTCATCGTAGCTCTATCCTAATTGGCCAAACTAATTGGTGTGCATATATAGTAGATACAAAAACTGTGATTTGCCAATTTAGCAGGCTGCATTTTACTGTACAGCCTTAGTGGCTTGATTTAAAGATCTAGAGATACAATAAGTATGTACTGCTTGCCTTCGCTTTCTCATAACTCGTAAGTCACAGGTCCTTGTTTTTTTCCAGTTCACTCTTTAGCCCGATTGTAAATAAATTGCACTGGAAAAAAACGTGGCCGTAGCTTGCAATACACTGGCACACTTAACCATAATTTTTTTTACTAAAGTGCATTAATTAATTCAAGAAAATTCGAAAATCGACCAATCGTTATATGGTGTGTTTTGTTTTAGTATATTTAAATGCAGTGAGAGCAAAAGCAGTAACCGCTTCGTCAAAGGTGAGTTCTGCCAGTAAACTGGTAAAACTAGAAATTCTCTTTGAAAAGTAAAAGTGCTACCTTAAGGAGGCTCGAACCAGTTTCGACGCTTCCAAGTGACGCTCTTATGAGAAGGATCAGCACCACAATGTTTTATCATGTAGTGGCAATATTGTGGTACCAAATGAAACATGCTGAACAAGATACAGTCATTATTGCGACGTAATATGCCATCGCGGCAACGGGCAAGCCCTGTAAAAACACCCTTTATTTTGTCTTTAGTTGTTTATATCTCAAAAACGAACTTGGTGACCCGCATTTTTTATTTCTGAAAAGTAATCAGAAGGGCGTGATGAAACTTCCTGAAAAGTTGTCAGAGCCACCTTAATTTTGTGGTTTTTTTAAGGTAGCTCTGAATCCTCTACACAGAATTTTTTTAAACTTTGTCGAAAGTTTCATCTTGGCGTTCTAATCACTTTTCAGCAATAAAAAAGGGGGGTCACCGAGTTCGTTTTTGAGATATGAGCAACTAAATCCAAAATATAGGGTGTTTTTGCTGGGCTTTCCCGTTGCCAAGGTAACTTATTACATCACAATAATGATCACATATTGTTTGGAAATAATCGTAGTTTCATATGGTACCATAACATTGTTGTTACGTGATACAGTGTTTTAGCGTTATTCGATCTAAACAGAGTCTTCTTAAGTGTCAAAACCCTTTCGAGCCTCCTTAAGTTGTTTGTATGGATGTGAATTCGTTACCGGTCACATTTCGCATAACTAAATTATGGTATGCTTTGGTGGCAATGTCAGGAGATGAAAAAATTAAAATTAAAACTGTTCGACTGATAAAGTCAAGTGTGGAAGAGATGACATAAGGCATGTATACAAAAACTGCTGTCAACATCAGACAGTCAGAAAAGTTTGAATTGGAATCGAAATATAAGGCATCCTACGCAAATTTCTTTCATGTCTACAAATAACCGGTGGCTCAGTTGGTTGAGCACCGGGCTGTCACGCTGGAGGTCGTGAGTTCAACTCCGGCCGGACCAACACTCAGGGTCTTTAAATAACTGAGGAGAAAGTGCTGCCTTTGTGATTACATCTGCAAATGGTTAGACTCTCTAGTCTTCTCGGATAAGGACGATAAGCCGGAGGTCCCGTCTCACAACCCTTGTTCATTAACTCTGTGGGACGTTAAAGATCCCACACACTATTCGAAAAGAGTAGGGGACAGTGTTCCCGGTGTTGTGGTCTGACCTTTCCAGCATGTGGTCGGC
>NC_090881.1:18064528-18097148 GCF_036669935.1 Montipora foliosa
TTTCGTACCATTATTTGTGAATGAAATACCATAGGGGAAAGCAGTGATAAGCCAGTTGCCGTACAGATAGTTCTTTCTTGTGTAACAATGAGTATTAGAATATTTTTCAGTAATCCTATGAGGAAACCTGAAATTTCCTGCATGTTTGAGGGACGTAACTGTTTTCTCGTAAGCGTCGAAATTGCAGTCAGATTTTTGTATTGAGGCTTTATTCAACAAATATGGTAAGCCATTTGGGAAGAAACGCGTGAATCGATCCGCAAAAAATGTAATAATGATAATAATAACAATGATAATAATAATAATAATAATGGTAATGATAATACTTACAATGATTTCGATAATGATGATGATAATAATAATAATAATAATAATAATAATAATAATAATAATAGTAGCAGCATGAAATAGGATATTGCTTTTATGAAACACACGATGTTTTTGAAGACAATACATGTTTCGGATGAGGCATTATCTATCGTCAGTTGTACAGTGAGAAATAAAATGAAAATATGCAGAACTTCTCAGGTGTGAACTTCCACAAGCTCCAATTGAAAATCAAGGAAGCCATGCACATCCTTTGAAAGCAGCCGTGGTCAAACATCTGAATTTATCCCTTTCATATTACTTAATCTTCTTTCTTAGCTTAAATAGTTTTACCTTTTTTTTTTGGGGGGGGGGGGGGGGTTCGCGCCTTCATCCTTAATTATTCTCGTTAATATCTCACTTTGTTAAACTATTTATTGTATATTTTCATTTTATTTCTCACAACTGACGATGTGACGTGGGGTTCATCAAAGTATTATTATTATTATTATTATTATTATTATTATTATTATTATTATTAGACTATTGACAAAAGGCTACCAGAGGTTTCTTGTAAGAGGATTATCACTTCCTAAATTTCCTTGTTTGCATGAGAAAGCTTTCCTAATTATATTCTAATCATATTGAAAACCTTAGTACTGTAAGGTTTGTTTTTGACAGTTAAGTAATATTTCCTGTAAGTAGTCTCAGGTCAATATTGTTCTCTTAAGCAGTTGTCTGCAGAACACTTCGGTTCATTGTATTAATGTGCACTTCGCTTTTGGATAATTTGCCACTTACAAATAAGACGTATTTGCAAAAAACCTTTTTGTAACCTTTGTAAAAAGCTTTGGAATAATTGTCAACAAATATAGATGCATTCAACATTGATAGCTTATTCAAGGGAACTGCAAATTGCCTCCTAAAAGCCTTTTACGAAGAGAGGATTTTGATGTTTCTGCGCTATGATGAAGTTGACGTCATTCATTTCTTAGCGAAATAGAAATGTTTCTCGCCGAAGCGACAAAATGGTGGAAAACTGGTCTAATTTGTATAGAAAGTATTTAAATTGTCTCGTGGTGTGTTGAAAGCCTGTGAATGGTCTCGCAAAGAACAAAACGTTCTAGGAGGTTGTAATGTCCGCCATCGGAAAATACACAAGAACAATTTGAAATACTTTTATCCGTTCTTTTGTTTAGCTGTCTTGCGCACCGAAGATTTTTCCTAACAAAAGCAACTTTAAATCGGCGACTTTCAATTAGCTGGCTAATCTTTTGTTTCTAAAGACTTGTTTGCAGTGAATCTTCTTTTGGGTCCATTCACTCGATATAAAGCAAGCTAGAGTTTTATTGTCCGCCAGCAAACACAGCACACAATACTTCACTTGAATGCACGTCATTCGCTATCAAACAACATAATAAGCATTTTGTGTTCTTCATCAAAATAGCTTTTACGATGATTTCAGATGCGAATGCTTTTGTGTCAGCTAGGCTAAAACGATGCGTCTCCTTATTATGCGTTTTACTTTTCTCGTGTAGTCCTCGAGTAAGGTTTTTTATGAGTGTCGCGGAACAGGGATTGTTTGGTGGGAATACGGAAGAGGAAATCCCTTTCATACCGGTAAGGCAAACTGATATTTGTGTTGAATTTATAGGCCGTGCGCAATGCCTACGTCACGGCGATAATCAGCCGAATTTGAGAATGAAGCTCTTAGATTTGAAGACTTTTGAAGTGCGATCTTACGATGAAAGCCCGAGTACTCGAAAAGTTTTGCCTGGCTTCTTTGAGCATAGTTCTCGAATCAGGATTTATCGATTTTTATGCGATATAAGTTCAAAACATAGCTGTTATCGCGTTAGCCTTTTTCAAGGAAAACGAAGAACTCGACTGATCACTGCAAGGAAGTTTGAGCTTTTGAAAATCCGTGCCATTTCAACGTAGAATAAAGTTTTAATCTAATGAGTGAGCGAAGTTCTTGTTAAACGATTTAACATTGTATCTGCGGGAGCCTATCGCAGACTGAGATTTTCGCTTGGCTCCCTCGTGTGGGCCATTGTATGGAATGGCTTAGCTCTTCATTAAGCCGTTTTATATTGCTGAAGATATCCCGCATCGACCGGGGAATACCCTGGAAAGGAAACCACACGCGAATTATTAATTTTGTTTCTTTATTTCTCAATGTGGCGAAACCGAAAACCCACATTTCAGCACTGTGAGAAGAAACTCGCTATTTAAATAATTTTACGTGCGACGTCTCTATGTACGAAAGTTGAAACTTGCCGTAAAGGATACCCCAACTTTGCAGGGCTCATTTGTAACCATAGTCACGGTGTTGTCATGTCAACAGAAAAAGCTTGCTGTAAAATGACGAATATTGACAGTCTTCGTAGAACTTCTTTATTTTACTGAAAATTTATCACTTCATTGAGACTTTTTGATATGAAAATGCCAGCAAATATCTAACCACTAATTAAATAGGATGCTGGCAGCTACGGAACCCTAATTTGAGGCTCGATGTTTCCAAATTAGGACAGCTTTGGCCGCTTTTTGTCGATATTTGTACAGATGTTAGTGCGAGGGGAAAGATCTTTTGTTGTTTCCTTGCTTTTTGTTTGTGGAGTTTCCCTCTTTCTTTTTATTTTTTAAAACAAATCAAGAATTCTACCCAAACTTGATTAAATTAGGTCCAAACAAGCTAGCCGCCTCGGGGAAAGGGAAATTTAATTGTGTTTTTCGGAACTTGGCGTGGAAGAATCGCAGCATTGCGATTGTGTACCCTTGGGGTCAATGTTAAAAAACGTATTCTAACGAAAATAGTGTTCTTGAACTGCGATATTTCCCTTCCTGTCGAAAGTGCTTTTCGGATGAAAAGAAAACGAGCTCCAGTGTTTGGTACGTGCTGTCCTAACCAGTCACAAACGTGCTTTGAATTTCGTTGCTTTTTCTCATTGAATATTGAAATAAAGGAACTGAAATTCTTCTCTCAAAGGCTTGTCGAACTCCAAAGACGGTTTTAACTCTGGGAATTTCCCTTGATTTTAAATAAAAGATTTTAATCAAATTTCGTTGCCTTTGCCTTGAGAGTATTTTGCCAATACCTTTAATTTGATTCTTCAATTGTGAAGCTTCATCGAGGTTTAAGTTTTGATTTTTTTTCGTTTAATAAAGAAATGTGGCTGGATCTAATTAACTTGTGCTAATAAAGTGAACAGTCCTTTCCCGAGTGACACATGGGCAAAAAAACAAACCTAACATATCAAAAACGCTGTCCGCTTTAATCCAATGATATTTATAAGAGAGTTTAATAATTTCTGACTGCCGCATAGAAATTTCATGATATTGAGTTTAAATTGCAATTTGCACCGCTAATTTATTTTTGTGGTTTAAGGTCCGACCGTAAGTGTCTTGAGTGAGTTTAGTTTTTAAGGAAATTAATTGCTAGCGGTGTTTTTTCCCCTCTGATTTCCGTCTGCCTTACTTCTTTGAACAAACCGTTTCTTTTCCGGTAGCTTGAGAGTTTCTACACTTATCGTGCCCTCTTCGGAATCACAAATTTTAACTTCTCAAAACAAATCATGTTTCTCATTAAGTCAGCAATAATCGTAGGACTTGCGTTTTCTTCAAATTCTTTTTCGTGGTATTGTGATGCAAAATTTAAGGCAGGTCCGTTTGAAAATGTACTTGTTAATGTTTTCCTTTTTTTGTTGAATATCGAGGTATTCATTAAAAATGTGGTATTATTGCTAATGTCGATCATCACAAGTTCTGATGTTCCCTTCTTATGCTCGCATCTGAAATAAAGAAATTTATATTTCAGAAATCATTTATTTTTTTCTTGTCGTGAACTCAAAACATTTATTTGTATCTGAACACTAAGAACATACATGTATATGAAGACCCTCGGGCCTGTTCATTTTTTTCGTAAAGATTGAGCCATGGAAAAGTCTGTGTATTTAGCGATATTTGCACGCCGTGATGTCACTTGCTAAGCGTGTTGATTTCTATGAAATATAATCACATATCAAAACTCTTGTAGCTGTACATTTAAATGCTACATGTAGGTTAAAGTAGAGATGCCGCTCTTTACGTTATCTGTACGCCATGATATCGTGTTATCCCACATGCAACACACACCAGTTTCAGACTTGCATGAAAGCGTGTGGCTCTTCCATACACGTGTCAGATCGCCTAGTCAAACGGGCTTTCCATTGTGTAGCTTTGCCCCAGGTGCTTGGAACGGTGACCGCACTGCCTTTGTGTTTTCCTCACACGTTATAATCTTCTGAATAGCTTGTTTATCGTGCTTTCTTTGAAATAAATCAAGCGATTTGGCTTTTCCAGTCGTATCGACTGGTATCTTGTTATTATTTATCTCTGGATGTAACATCGCGTTAAGCTTATTGCGGCTTTCATCCGTTCTCGTTAACACCGTTTGCGTCGAACAGCTTTTTTGGCCGAAAGTTTGCGTCGAGACTTCGCAGGTTATCGCGGCAGAACACGTGGCGTCGGCTATCAGGAAACGTGTTTAGTAAGTCCTTTTTTTTTAATCATGTGGGAAATTTGAGTTCCATCAAGCAGTATCTTTTTTTCTTTGTTCCATCCGTCCTTTTTTTTGTCGTCTAAGTTTCAAAAAGCGGATTTTCCTTTTGCCGCTAGTCTCATTTGACGGTAATTGGACTGCTTTTCGCCTTCGCGTTTCGGTTGCTTCGAAAGTGGTCGATATAAGCCGCGTGCCGCGGTCTGTACGTGACCATAACAAAGCTGATGTTAGCCGCTTAGAAATTGATATTTTCTTGGGAGGTCATATATTTGGTATTAATGATGTGTGTGGTTGAGTAAAATGAGTTAAATGAGAGAAACTTGATCCGTACTCTTTTATCACATCGTTAGCTCTTGCTTGGAAACCAATATTGGCCCACGGCAGGTAATTAATCTTTCATAAAACGAGCCCTTCGACATCGGATGGAAAAACATACGTTGCTTTTACGGGTTCGATCCGGTTTATCTTTTACTCACACTTTTTCCGTATAAAAAGTTTATTTGCTCATCTTGAGTCAACTCTAGTATGTTTTTTCGTTTTCTTTTATGATCATTAGATCGCTGACTTTAATTTGCATGATCTTTTCCTTAAGTTTACGAGTAGAGAAAATTGCTCATTAAAAGCTCAATTTTTTTTAAACGTGTATTGCCAATGAACTGTCTATCACTGACGCTTTTCGTTGTTTGCTTAGCAGAAAAAACGTTTTTTCCATGTTTTTTTCTCCCCTGTTTTTTCGCAGTTTTCAGTTAGTTAAGATTGAACGATTTTAAGCAGACAATTTTGAGGTGCTTCGACGACAACACAAATATATAATGTGGTCAAACCTTATCAGTTATTAAGTACAGCTAAAAGGTCTTCTGGGCTCACCGCAATTAACATGGCCTTTATCGACGGATAATAACCTAGAAACTCACTTAGGAACAAGCTAAAAGCACATATTTCAAAGTCACTGTAAAAATTGTGTTTTGAAGTCATGGGTGACATAAGCCATTGACGTCGATGATTTCGTTCGACGAGCCAATTCTATTAAGTTCGTTTTGATTTTACATCCAAGTTGAATTTAAGCAACAAAGAATCGCCCAGAGGGAAATATCCGACTTTGGAATATTAATTAACCGCGTAGATTTTACAAAATGCAAAATAACTGTACTTTGAGTGTTGAGTCTGATCATGTGTGTTGTATATAACATTGTGCCTTTTCCGTAGGCTTAGTATATATATTTTTATATTTCTTTTTTCACACACTGCCCAAGGAACTAACGTGTAGGTGACGAAACTGCAGACTGCAATGAAGCGAGTGATTGAAGATTATAAAGTGACCAGGACGAGAAACGTTTGCCCTTTGAAAATAAGCGAGACTTTTTATGATGTATGGGGATACAAGTAGAGGCATGGCCTCGGTGATAGATTTTTTTCTGGTGGTAACTGCAGAATACCCGGCCACTGTTGAAGCAGATCGTATAAAGATCGTTGTTTAAAAAATACACTCTCGGAGACTCTCCATCGGGGTACAGCGCCTCTTTTTCTTCTCGGCTAGAGAACTACTATCCCTTGCGTGTATGCACTCTTCTTACGGCCCGAAAACAAACCATTTTCCACGTTTGTTGTTTTAAGCAATGATTCTTTTTTGAGGAGCTTGATTGTCCACCTCGACACTTTGTCGCATGATTTTAAAACTTTACGTAAATTTACGAAGGAGGAGTAGAAAACTGTTTCTACACCTTGCTCAGTATGCATCCGTTTCATAATTGTTTAATTTCCGATGAGAACTTTTCGATTTTGCCTGAAGACAGGTTTATTGATTTCAAGTCTGCAGGCGTTAAAATTTTCTTGGCTCCAAATGGGGTGATGTGTCTGAAGGTTTGACGCACCAGCCATAATTTTTCTTTTACATTATGTTTATTTTTGCTGCTGGCGTTTTGAAATAACCAATAGACTGTATTGTCAAAATCTGTCCACACCTTCACGAACACTGCCATATTTCCTCTCAATACAGCCACTTGAAAATTCGATCTTGTCGCACGAATTACCTGGATAAACTTTCTTCGAAGTCGTTGCCTTGGAAATTTTGTAACTGGTGAATTATTCTCAAACTTGCCGCCCTTATCAAAGACGTTAGAGTCATTTCATTTTGGTCTTTTCCCAATGGGTTCCATTCATCCTCTTGGGAAATTTTCTTCGCCTTTGCTTGCTTTCTTTTACTGTTGTTGAGTAGGTTTTGAAAATCGACAAATCAATTTCGCTTTTGTCTACGGAAGCACAGTTGACCTTAAGCTATTCATTTCGTATTCCATTTTTTAAAATTTTTTTTGAGACGCTGGCGCGCTTTAGCGTTTCATAGCATGTCTCGTGAACTTAGACGCAAGTATATAGGCGAACATTTTGGCACCGTAGGGGGATAATGAGTGATTTGGAGCCATTTCATTTGTAGGTTTGCACATTTTGTTAGTATTAAAATCCTCGTGATTTTCTAAGACTGTGTGATAACATTGCGTCTTTATAATGTTTTAATTGTGTAGTGGTGTCTTGAGTGAGAGTGTTTTTGTAAGTATCTTCGTCGTGCATTAATATCATTAGTTTTCGACTGCTATATTTTTTCAGTTTGGTATGTGACATGCTTGAAAATGCGAGATTGATTCTTCATAGCCATAAATGGTTGAAACAAGAAATATATATAATCTTATCGACCGTTATCTCAAACAGGGAATTTAACGTTATAATAATAGCCGACACAAACAGAATGTGTTTTTTAACCCTCGGACAGCAATTCTATCGCTTCAAATTAAGGGAAACACCGTAACCTAGCTGTATGTTGATGTGCGAAATTGTAGAAGGAATTTTTAAAAAGCTATATTTTAAGCGACCCTTTGGCAGGTCGCACCAGTGAAGGTTTTGCGTCCGTTTAAATTGTCAGAAACGTTTTTTAAACAATTGTTGCTTGACTCTCATATATCTAGCGCCGGCAATAATACCGGAATATAATGTTTCGCGTATGAAATTTATTCAAGGCATTAAGACTAGATTTTAGCCATTCTACATCGCAGTTTTAAATTATGCCCACACGTGTAAAAAGTTATTAATTTTTTTTCTAGCAGATTATCTTACAAATAAATTAAGTCTATCTGAACGAAGCGCTGTCGCAGAACTCTTCAATATAATTTAACAAAGTTTATTCTTGAAGAAGGGTGTTGTCTTCACTGATATCCAATTCCAGGTTTGTTCATCAATTTGCTCTTCGATCTCCGTACGTTTTAGGAATTTTCCGCGGTGTGAAAATGTACTTGATTTCGCGTTAACTTGCTCGCGTTAAATTCCTCAATTACTTGGGCCTTGGATGTTATGACAGCAACCTTTGTACAGTGTAGTTGTAATAATTGGTTTACAATACGACACCATCTTTCAAGTTTCGAGGGGTCTTTACTTAACTTTAATTGGGAACTGTTCCTTACATCTCATTCCTGATTATATTCCAATTTTGTAGGGATAAAAAAGGTTTCTTTTTTTGCACTGTTGCCTCTCAAACTAAAACAGTTAAGATCTTTTTTTTTTAAATGTTACTAGAGACAAGTTTTCGTTCCTAAATCATAACTAATAATCAAAACGATTTTTTCTGTTGGCTTTTTTAGTTTTGCATGCAATTAGCACTGGGCTTCGTTAAAGATCACACTTTATAATTTTTATGTGAACTCTGATACGTGATTTCATGGTCAGTAAATAATTCCAGGTTCGAATTTCAAGAATATGTAAAATTCCTCTCGCTGCTTATTGTTGATTTTGTGTTTTGATTAATAACTGATTTCTTTTAATCTACGATGTGTATCGTTCTACTGGCTTTATTACCTCCAACGCCAGCCTTTGGTGCAGAAAAAGCTAATAAAAAAATCTCCGTCCTATTAGCAGGCGATGTAAAATGTCTGATGAAAACTGTTTTTAACCTGTTTTTTGTATTCTAGCTGTTCTCCAAAAATTTTGCTTTGTATTCGAAAAATTTAACTCTCATAATGCTGCGGTTGTAGATTTTATTTCTGTGTAGTTAAAGTTAAAAGTTAAATTTAGAACCCTCAAACTTAATCCTTTCTTCTACCGCTTGTTGATGTCTTTAGGCAGCTGTTTCAATGTTTAGATAATATGAAATGTCGTCTCTTACTATCTTACATTTGTTGACATAAGCCTGGAGAATTTTGAGTACTTTAAACCCGCTTTCAAAATTTGAAACTCTGTGGCGAATAATCCTAATAAGACTTTTTGTGAAAAAAGTGAATAAAAATTGTAGAAAACACGATGAATTTTAGCTTCGGACAACTAACTTAAGACCCACTGTAATGCAGGGGACAAGTTTGAATTCGTCGTCCGTTGTGGATCGAAGGGACAGAAAAATTAAATGTGAAAGCTTTGGGCTTTTAAGAAGTGGGCTTGATTCTATATCTCACTTAAGATAGTGCGACCTCAAGGGAAGGTTAATTGTAAAGAAATAACTTTTATACCTTGGATTTTATAACGTAATTTTCCCTCGGGCTGCCAAAGGCAATCTTAGCAGGTCGTGTAAACGATAAATTCTTACTTGAAAGTAAATCAAATTCATGAAAACAGAGCAGTACCGTGGCAGTAAATTAATTACTCCACTGTGTTTTGACGGAGGCAGTAAGATGTTGCTATTTCATTGATGAAAAGTGCTTAAAGCCTTCCAAGTATTTTGCCAAAACTTCGCATGGTATATTTTTATATTAACTTTCCTCAGTGCAAGACCGATAACGAAATTTTGAGCACGGTCATGTATATAACGAAATTCACTTTACCCTATCAATGGTCAACTCGTTGATCGATGCTTTTTAAAGACATATTTATCGTTGGATCAATTCTATTGCTGTTCCCAAAATATATAAGCACCTGAGTGCACAATAGAAAAGGAGAACCTCTTTTTGTGTTCAAAAGACAAATTTCATATACAGAAAAGATAAAGCCTTATCTATCCTTGACAATGGGATAGATCCTTCCCCTCAAATTATTCCTTTTCACTGAAGTTGGTTGTTTGATTCAAAACACAAATGAGTTCAATTCATCCTTTCCCGCAACGTCGATTTTTGTGAATATTTTTTCACCGCAGAAAACTAACTTTTGGTGTTTGGTCCTTAGATAAAATTCCCACCTACGAGAAACGAAAAAAACATGTTCTTCTATGCCATCGGGTCGCATGATTTTTTGTTGGCAGTTTTAAAAATAAGTAAACGATTTGCTCTCCCGAGCTCGTATAACGCGATCCAAGGGAGGGCCTCTCATTTTGTCGACCATTATAGATTTTGATTTATGCTTATTTCCGAGGTTTTCGGCGTGAAAATGATCCAAATTGCCTTGTGTTTTAACTACATATTAATAGTGGCTCCTATCAACTTAGTCTCCAACCACGCAATGATCTCGCGAGACACTTTAACCAGGTCACTTTTATGGCTGGTATATAAGTCTTTTTTGCCTGCAGTTTCTCAGTTGCTTTTAGAGAGCAATAACAGAACTTTTAAAATTAAAATCGTAAGGACAGTACTTTCGAGGATTCAGTGATATTGTTCAATTTATTTCATTGGACAGTGTGACAAGAAATCTTGCGGTCAAATTCAAGTCTACCAATTCTATATTTGAAGGATATCTTAAACTCCAACGTTTTCTTGCTAATCCGTATCGGAGATCTCTTTGGATGAAAAATCTAGATCTATCAACGTTGGTCAATTATTCATCTTGAAGGCTTAGCTTTGTAGGCGGGACAGTAAGGTCTAATTTAAAACATTTGATGACAAGGGGATAAATTGCTAGCGATCTTATCTAAATTTGCCTTTGTTGTCAAACCCTAGGGGACCTTTTTCGTCTCGGGTGGTATGCACCATTTCAATCGAAAATTTGATAATGAACTGCTAAAGTTGCTAACTCAGGCGCTGACATCCTTTCGCAATGCGTTCCATTTCCGATCGAATATCATAAACATTTCGCAAAGCTATGACGCGAATTCACGAAAAATGCGCTCTTTCCAGTGCGTTGACGCAAAATATAAACCCAAAGGGTCCTTGTTAACCAGAAGCGCGCAGGTTTGCGCTGTTAAATTACCATAAAGATAAGCTTTTTCTCTCGGTGTCAGGGCGGTTGGAAACTCTCGGGAAAGCAGCACAGCTCGTGGTGATTTCAAGAGCAGAAACTGTGTTTTTTAATTAGTTTACATAACATCGATGCTAATTACTTTCCCAACAGCACGTGTGGAAATGGTTATTGACCCCTGTCTAATTTCTTTTCCATCATTTTCTGACCACACACACACACACACACACACTCGCACACTGTTTGTCTGATAGATTGTTTTCCTTCCTTTCCTTCGCAGGTTCTCCGCTTGAGTGAAATTGTGTCGCTTGACGTGCGGCGCTTTTTATCCCACCTTCACAAGACGTTCGCGTCAACGTGAGTTTTACCGCGGTGCAAATAAACACGTTACGTTTCTTTGAATTAATTTTGGCAAGGATTACAAATATTGTGGTTCAAGCTTGCAGTACATGAGGGGACCTGGATTTGCAAAGTAGCTGGTACAGAGTTGGATAAACAACGTTGAACGTCTCGGCCATACTGCGGTAAAAACCGCAGGTTAATTTGAAAATAATTTCGACTGATTTTCTAAACGTGTTTAAGAATTTTAATCTTCCAGGAGAAAAAAATATTTTTCGTTACTCAATCGCGCTGAAGATACTATTTTTGTGAAAGACATTGGCATTTACAAATGACATTAACACCTTGCAAGTTGGAGAAGTTTTTCTATTACATTCAATAAAGAATTACTTATATGCTTCAAACAGTTTCCCATGCTCTCACCGGGGCCTCACAGGGTATCTGGACTGTTTCGTTTTTTTATTTAGATTTATGCATGTATGTCGCGAATCGTTTGCACTTTGCATAAATATTACTAGAGCGACGACAAGTGGCATTAAAGACGGCTTGTTGTGACCTTAAAGGCGGGCGATTTGTTGCTAACCTTGGCAAGAAAGCGGCTGTTCGTGGGCAGAGCAAAAAATCCCTGTTTTCATTACGAACCGAATCCCGGCAAATCGTTGCATGATTTCGAGATTTCGATATGTTTTGATCACACAATCTCTGTATATTTTGCTTTACCGCTAGATCGTTATACTCAGTTCCAGAAGACTAATTATTTTTGGCGCGAGGGACTAATTAATTGGTACCCCACTAGCGATCGTCCAATCACGTCTCACTGAGGACTAATTAGGTAATGCGTTGCTGCGGTAACGGCTGTCGCACAAAGGAGAATGAGAAAAATCAAATGAGTGGCGCACGTGCAGAAACAGACATACATTGACGTTCAGTGGGTCGAGTTTGAAATCACAACACCTGCTAAATACGAGCTAATTTCCATGTTCGGACAGATGACAGCTCATTTCCTTAGGCTCGGGTGATTAAGGCTTAATTGGACCAGCTGACGAGTGGATCACACGAGCTGATTTGTCGACGAATCGGTCGGATCTCGGAATCAAAACGTCGAATCCCGCCCCTTTTGACAAGCGCGCCAACAACTTGTCACATTGGCTGTCGGCCTGTCAAACGAACTGACGTGAGTAACGCAACCAAAACTTCATTTATCAAGTGTGTCATCGAGTGAACGCTGATTGGCTAATTCGTGCGAGCTCGCTTTCTGCCAATCAATATCACATGGAGTCGAGGAGGTGAGAGTCAAAAATAACGTGTGGTCTTCATCAGCGTGTAACGAGATTTTGAGAGCGTACCTCGACAGAACGACAAACCAACTCTCGACAAACCGACAGAAATTTGTCGTGGAAAAAATTTCACCGCCAACGACAAAAGGGTAATTTTATTTAAATTTGTATCGTTGGATCAAGCGATGTCGACAACCACAATTTTGACACCGTCGCCAAATGCGGGCTCGAACACGAACGGCGAGAGCAATGGAAAGTGTAGCCCAGACCGAGTTAAGCGACCCATGAATGCATTTATGGTTTGGAGTAGAGAGCGGCGACGCCGCATGGCTCAGGAAAATCCGAAGATGCACAACTCTGAAATTTCGAAACGTTTGGGAGCCGAATGGAAACAGTTATCTGACCCGGAAAAGCGACCCTATGTAGATGAAGCGAAGAGATTGCGAGCGGTTCACATGAAAGATCACCCAGACTACAAGTACAGACCGAGACGAAAGAGTAAAACTTTGCTCAAGAAAGATAACAAGTACACTTTGTCCATGCTTGGAGCTCAAGGTGGACCGCCTGTGCAGAGATCGGTGGTTCAAAATCCGAGCGATCACTTTGCCCAATTGAACGGTTACACTTACGGTCCTATTACGAGCTACGGCCAAATGAATGTCAGTGATCCTTATAGTAATATCTACGCTGCTCATCCTCTATCACCGCATACCCCTACTCAAATCCAGCCATCAAACGGCTTACATCACTCTGGATATTCGCATATGGGAAGCAATCCGATTTACCCTGCTGTTTCTACCCAAGGCCAAGTGTATAGCATGAATGGGACTCAGTCGATGAACTCGATGACTCCGCTGTCGTACTCACAACCTAACAGTCAAGTCCTTCTTCCAAACATTAAACAAGAAATGCCAAGTCCTGGTTCTCAGGCTAGCCGCGGTCGAAGCTGTACAGATCAACTTGGCGACATGATTAACACTTATCTTCCTGGTGAAAGCGGTGCTCCCAACACAAATCACCACCCAGTCACTGCAAGCCACATCCCTGCAAATCGCTACGCTCAGTGGCAAGAACCCAGTTCTGTGGCAAGCAATTTGCCTGTTCATAGTGGCGTACCCTCGGCAAGCATTTCTAGTGTTACTGGAGTAAGTGGGACGATTCCGTTAACTCATTTGCCGTGAGGGAATTGGCTGAATTTTTCTGCTCATTTCTACCGCGAGCGCGGTAAATTTATTCTGTATTTTGCTTCCCGATCTGTCTCGTCGTTTGTTTAGGGATGACACAGAGAAAGGGAAATTAAGTATGTCTTGACTCGACTTTCACCTTGAGAGTCAAAATGCGAGGGCTGACGACACAGAAAAAGAGAGAGAAAATGACCCGACAGCTATTCTGACGCGGAACTGAATTGACAAGTTAAGTTCAGTAAAATTTATAAACCGTACCGATGAGTTATTTAAGAAACTCGTTAACAGTCTCTATGGATATGAGAAGTTAAGAGTTCAGTTGAGAACTAAAGCGAAGTTAATTTTAATAACGCGTGTGATGTCAATATTCGCTAGATTGTATCTGAGCGAAAAAAAATCTTGCTTAGCAAAACTGGTTTTGTGAAGGTGCTCTAGTTGAACGAAGAATGTTCACAAGTGCATTCATTGCCGGCGAGATCGTAATTTTTGAACTTTTGGTGTTGGTTGCGTTTCTTGTTTGAATTGCTTTGTAGAAATAATGCACGTTTGTATGAATTTCTAACTCTTCTGTGTACCGAGCTAATATCAGTTAGTATTGCGGAGTTAAGTGAATCATACCTCCATGAAAAGCATCAACTTGTATATAACTTCAGATAAAAGAGAAAAGATAATATTTCCTTTATTTTCCTTTTGAAGAAATAAAAAAAGCACATTAAAATAAATCCTGAAGGGATAAGCTATAAAAATATTTCCTTTCGTTCCCTCCGACGCAAGGTAAAGCGGTGTTGAGACGACATGTGGTCTCTAAACTTTTTTTTCCAAAGCTGGTTCTTGGGTGAGTTTTGGGTTGGATGCACGAAATTTAAACACGGCCGCAAAATTGCCCAAATATTGTTTTATTTGAAGAAGTGCCCGCGAACGCCAAACAAAGGAGTGCGATTTGACGCGGAAAACGCCATTTGAATATAAGTGTACGCATAGATGAGGGCTAAAGCTGCGGTTTAAATATACGAAGACGTTCAACTCGGGCGTTAAGACACAGGAAAATCGGCATGTGGGTTGACTCGCTGTGCGTCAATTGGGGTGTTGACAGGTTGATTTGAAAGCTGATTGGTTGATCCCCAATTGTTGATGGCAGCTGTGTTATCTGTTCTTTCAATAATAATCATTAGGGCTTATTAACAGAACATTCCAGGGATGTGTGTTGGAACCTCATTACCTCGCTGGGGTTGCAAAAAGATTCATCCGTTTTCAAGCATTCTATGCTCCTAACATATTTGCTGTGCAATTTTGGCTGAGACGACATAAGGAGGTCCAAATTGCTCGCGTTAATTTCAACGATATCTTTTTTGGTCAATTTTCTGACGCCTCTCTGTTTCCATGGATACTAAAAGCTCCAAGACAGCTGAGAATTTCAGCTGTAAACGAGCTTGAAACCATCAGTGGATAACTTTGAGGTTCTTGTTTTTCAAACTTCGGACGAAGAATCCTCCTTAGGTGCATGCGTCGAGCCAGGAATGTTCGCAAAATGAGCCCAACTTGGCCTGTCGAAATGTTTTAATCATTTCCAGGGTATTTTGATATGTGTTGACAAGACCTGCCACTGCAATTAGCACGTGTTTATCAGCGGCGGTAGATCATACAGAAATTTGGTTTCTAAAATTAAACCACCCCGGCCTGTCATTTCCTAGTTTTTCGGAAAGTTAGCTAAGGTCTGTCCGGTGAGTCATCGGAAAGTTCTACCGCTGTTTGGACTGAAATTTCTTTAAAATTTGCTTGAGCAAACAGCATCTGGCCTTGCGCCAATATTGGACGTAAAACTCTAGTTCAGCCTTATTAGTGTTTACCATGCGGACGTCAAATTTTCATTAGATCTTAAAACTAGTTGGAGAGACCCGCTTGCACAATTACTGGCCTGTCCAAATAAATTTTCACCATTCAATTTTAATTTGTATCTCTTCATTTAGAGTTCGTCTCCTTGCGAAATGAACTCGGAAAAAAAATACTGCCTACAAGAAAAAACTAATTCATTATTACGTCGTAATATTGTATGTTTGAGGGCCTGATTCAAAATCCGTCGACATGTTCCTGGTTTTTGAATATTCTAGGAAAAAGGAAAAGCTCTCAAGGGTACAATTTCACTTGACCAATGTCAAATCTTGGATTTTAAAGCGTAAAAGGTGACTAATTTTTCGGGATCAATCGAAGCGGAGAAAATTTATTCTGTGTTGGGCAGATTAATGACAGGTAAAGAAAAATTGCAAATTACTAGCGTTATTAAGATGGGCAAAGATCCTGTCGAAATTGCGTAAGAATTCAACGAAATCGTCTAAAGTTTCCGATTGCATTTTGATACACGAACAAAAATTGCTCTGTAATCGATGTTTGCTAAAGTAAAAAGGGTTGTCATTAAAGTTACTTTTCTTGGTGTTGAATTTCGAAGAATATATCTACGGAAATCACAACTATTTTTGGTTCGTGGACACACAGAGCTTGCCAACATGCAAATTTCTGTGTGTTTCCAAACGTGTCGATTGTCTCAGGACCTGCTCGTGTTTTGAACGCAAGATTAACAGAGAGCATGAAGCAGGAAAAAACTGAAAATGAAGTCTTTGCTCTGAGTGATATCTAGTTCTTTAATGCACGCACTATTAAGTGTGAACAAATTGGGTGAATAGCGAGCAAGCGATGGACAAAGACTGACTTAACCTCTGATAAAGTTCTTATTATAATGAAGCACAAGCCTTGATGAAATTAGGGCTTTAAAAGAACCAGTTTATGTTCATAAAAGTTTGAAGGGTAAACGTTTAGGCAGATTCAATTAGGCAAAATTGTTTAAAGCACCCTTATCTTACACGGCCTCAAGTCCGTAAGCAAATATACGAGTCGTTACTTACTCCAAGGGTTAACATTAAATTATCGATCCCTTTCTTTGGTTCGAGACATTTACTCGAGACCTTTTGTTTGAAGTCCCATGAAAACCCCATTACATTTCTATAGGAAGTATATGTGAAGAGATAACAGTTTTTTATCAAAGAATAAAACTAGGTGTTTACATTTCTGCATCGCGCAGGTAAATACGACTCGTGGTTCAGTTATGGAGACCACCGTTTTTTACGTTCAGAGTGTAGTTTTGTCCTTGTGGATGCAACGAGGCCGTGTTCCTGCGTTTATACGTCAAATATTTCATCAAGTATCATTTTTTGGCAAAAAAAGGGGATCTTTTTCAGAGTTCGAATCAGGTAATGTAGCGTGCACAGACCGAGTTTGTTGAGCTTATATTCCAAAGTCAACTTAGGGCGCGCACGTTAATTTCAGTCTCTGAACTTGCACAGCAAAATAAATCACTGTTCGTTTGTTTATACTTCGCGATATTCCTGGTGCCTTTTTGACCTCATATCAACTTTTGTGAACAAATTGGCGATCTTAGCTAACCAGTTTAGATCTTGGCGTTTATTTTTCGCTAACATCGACAAGAATAAAAACTCATTGTGTTTGATATAGCGCAACGGAAACGGACGCGAGGCGCTCACAAGCTTCTTTAAGAATACATGCAGTGATAACTCATACAGGGCGAAGAAGGCGTGAGAGCGAAAACTAATTAATATCACTGTGTGATACTTGGTTTCTTTAACTGGGCCGTACTCCGCGAAACTATAAACATTTGTAAGATTAAAGACTAATGCAAACTCGTTTGGTTAAACTTGTATAGCGGGGCTTTAGTCGCGAGCGAAACTATTCAAGCTAAGTCCGTATTAAAACAAGGCTTTGTTGTTGATGCAAACTTTGTTGATAGTAGCAAGATCAACAAAAAATCGCGCAAAGGGTATGTTTCCTTTTTAACGGGATTTAAAGCCGGTAAATGTAAGGCTGGGAACATCTGTTTTTCCATGCACCCCGAAGATTTGAGGAAAGTCCGGGTTTTCGTTATTGAGTTTCGCGAACAATAGCCCAGGACAGATGAAAAATTGTTTTCGAATTACACCGGTAACCTATATAACATCAGTTTCGTCTCAAACCCTCAGTCCAACAGTGATTTTTGAAACAATCTGGCACCGTAAGACGCGCGCGAAATCAAACAATTATAAAATACAAATGCTCAACAGTTCTTGAGATCAAATTTTGATTAACCTTGTGTTTTTCCAGCGCGCAATTGCCATTCACTATTTTCATCACATACTCGAACCTCCTTGAATACTTACGAACACGTATTACATTTCCATTATGAAAAACATTGCTAAAAATGGAGGTTTCTGACAAAAATTCCGAGTACTCGTACTTAACGTTGAAATGATGAACTGCTAACTGTGTTGATATCGCATCAAGCGAAGACAAGAATCGATATTTTTGACTACATTTTTACACAAAGTTGATTTCATGCAAGCTTGTCTCTGAGACAAGACATTGCGTTCGATCTCTTGTGTTCTCTCATTCGGTGGGTAGTTAAAAAATATATTGCCAGGCTTATACGCTAGATTGCTTCGCGCGGCGTGAGTCCATCTCGAACCTCAGTGGGAAGACAAATGTCCCATTGGCAAATTTCTGTTTAGGACCCTATGCAAAGCGAACGAATTGATTCACTTGTCGAGAAACACCTTTATTGCAAGTCAGCGCCTTGAAACATTAATATTTAGGCGTTTAGACTAGTAAAACGCAATTTAAAATCGCTAATTTAGGATTGCGGTCTGGGAATGCGAAAACGTGTCTTGGTGTTCCTTCAAGAACTCGAGGGCGGAGATTAAACACTGACGTTGCTTTCGCTTGATCAAAGTAATTAACACTGGGAAGATTTTTAGGCGTAAATGAACTGAATAATTCATGAAGCAAAGTGTGTTTTATTTTGATAGCAGTTTGACCGCCCATTTAGCCTTTAATTGCGTCAAAGGAGGAGATATCACTGGATCTAGCTAAATAGCATTCGCTATATTAACGGCCTTGAAGCGGCAGGCACATAAAAAAATATTACTTTTGTAAGCGTGCAATAATTAAGGAAAACAGAGACGCCTTAATGAAATATTGCCTATGTCACAGAAAAGAAGTATAACACTGACCAAAATTGGCACCAAATTTTGGGAAAGTGGATCTCAGATCTCTCCGCTAGCCTAGCTTTAATTTCGGCAATTTTTGTTAAAGTAATAGCTTTCTGTTCTTTGTCTAAGTGTTACTCCAAGAAGTGTTTTAGAACTTCTCCCCTCGCCGAAAAGCATGGAATTTTCCGGTTAAGAATCGATCGCGTCTCTGGACGAATTCGTCTATATATTTATTCTGCGTCGAGTAGGTTCACTTGAGTTATCTAATTCGTGAAAGAGTTGTTTTTACTTTAGCTTCACTTTTGTAATTTCATTCTGTTGCGTTTTATGTGAAATGTTAATTTTTTTGTTAGCGAAACGCGATTGAAAGCCGAAAGAGGCTAGCTGGAGTGTTAAATATATTAGTAATTCATGAGAAAAGATTTTCAACACCCGCTCGCAAATAGCAATTTTCATGTCTCTTAATTAATTCATTGGTGATACAGGATTTTGAATCGACAGAAATTTGGACTAGTTACTTTACTTGAGACTAAAAGGGAAAAAAAACCCTTAGATTTTAGACGTGTTGATCAACTCACGGAGTGCTTTCGTCTTCAGTGGAGATGAAGTTCCCTAACAAAATCAATTTGAATTAAAAGGAAATGAGAAAGTGAATGTGTGTTGTGAGAGATGGGAAGTTCTTAGTTTTTGCTTGTTTTATAAATCAGAATAAATTTTGCTTTCCTGTACAGTGACAGAATATTTACCTAAAACTGCTAATATTTGAGTGCAGGTTTACAAAGAAATGAAAAATTGATGACTTAACTTTGATTGGCAGTGGTGAAATATGTACTAGTTTCTTTGCGTGCAACTCGCTAGGAAACGGTTGTCGTTATTTTTCACGAATAACATACTTAGTTTTCTAATGATTTGCCTTCTTCGCTTATCGGGTTTGACAGATCATGACTGGGGGCTTTTGGGTGGCAACACGACATATCTTTAACCTGTAATATGCACAGGTAGCCAATTGTTATGTGCAAGGCTCGAATCACCAGCTTTAAGTTCCTTTTAGTCGGCGAGATTTACTGGACTTGGGTCGGATATATTTTAAAAGAGAAAAGTTTAAATGTCGTGCACAAACGTATTATTACGGTGCGATCGATTTGAAAGATTTTGGGACAATGAAGTGCGGCAATTTCCTGTGTTTCTTCGACAATAATGCATTGAAAATTAGGATATTTAGTCGATTCTGGGGACGACATGGCATTGCGGTTTATGAAAGCAAAATTGGTTTTCTAAACAACGTTTAATGCGCATAGTTGTGGCTTGCACTAAGAATTGTTGCTTATATATACAACATTTGCGAGTCTATAACTCATTCTCGACAAGTAATACCAATTTAATCTGAGAAATTTTCCATCTTTTTGTCTCAAAGGGATTTATGGAGCTTAGCAAAGTAGGCCACTTTGTGTTTTTTCTACGCCAAAGATTACTAAGTTTGGTATAATTCATTCGTTAAGCAACGTCAAAACACAAGTATTCTTTCGCCCTGTTAATTTTTTCCTTTCCCGTATTTCTTACAGGGCTCCTTTTTGTCATTTCTCCTACAAACGGAAGATTTCTGCATAACAGATCGTGCAATTGATTTATCCGCGCTCTTGAATTTCCAATCAGCTAGACCTGGTATAGGCTCAAAGCTGTTTTTGACTGACTTAGTACTCACTGATTTCGCATATTGCGCGAGAACAAGGATCATCCACGTTCGCTGTTTTGATCGGCGTCAAAGATATATCTCATCGACAAAGTACTTGAAGTTCTAAACACTCAATATAACGCATTTCAAGCGTCGAATATTTCATTTTGTTCCGCAGTAATATTGACCCCTTTTCCAAATTCGACATTTTCTGACGGAATTGCGTTATAATAGGGCGATAGTGTACATTATTTCATATTGAACAAGTCTTAAACGATAGGTTTTGCCCTGCGAACGTTGCTCTTTCCCCTAATAACTGGGCATATATAGAACGGTTGGAGTCTGTGTGAATTGTTATCCTCCCAGTTCACTTCAGTTTTCATTGATTCATCTTCCGTATCAAATAAAATTTGAGTTGCTAGTTGTAAATTGAAAGGAAAAAAGGACCATTCGGCTATTATGCTTCTGTGGTGTAAAAACGGCCTAAATGCTAATTCCTTCCGTCCGTGTTAAAAGAAGGGCATTGTTGTGTTGCGTACGTATGCAATGTTGCCCATTATATACAGCTGTCATTGCCGCACATGCAAAATTTATTGTCCATTAAGATGTGAACTCATTGCCTTAATGCTGTAGAAACGCTTCAGAAAAATGTTTCAGCTTTCTTTTTATTGAAATATGTTTAAACCTTGGTTCAAGGCTTTTGCTAATTTTTTTAACTGGTTATCAACACCTTCAAAAACTTCCCTCACTCGAATGCTTCCATTCAAAAGTTATAACCCGTCGCTTTTCCCTTTACTAAATAATTTTTCAAACGATGAATTTCTTATGTCTCACTTTCGTTTGGGGATCATTTCGTAACTCTATACTCCATTATATTGCTGCTTATGAAGGATTAATTGTCCGATGATTCGTTTTCGCAAGTAAAGGCTATTAGTTAAAAATGCGACGAAAAAGCCGAAAGAAAAGGGTAGATATTTTGTTGGTTAGTTCCATGGAACAGGGAAGAGGTGGTTCCTGTTTCGGAAGAATCCAGGACGGAGTTTTTTTTTAAAGTTTTATCTTCACATTTTGGCGGCCTTTTATTTAGTTCTTTTTAGGCGAAAATCATCTCTTTCCGTAATGCAGCAAAGAGCAATGGTACGGGAAAAATTGAAGTATTTTATGGAAACTGAATGAGCGATCTCAGTTTAGGTAAAATTACAGCCTTTTGAAAATTTATTTGGTGTGTGAATGACATTTTTTTTGTAGCGAAAGCGTTGCGGGGCATTATTTTGAAGGCTTCGCATTCAAGTGGAACGAAGTCCTTGCTTTGTAAAATTAGGGCAATATCATCCCATATTGACTGGAGGTTATTAAACTGCTTTTTCTCTGAATCAATATCCTGATAATTCGTTTTCTTGTTACCAGGGTGGAGTGGAGTGATTAGGTTTTGGAATTTTTCTCTAATAAAACTTGTAAAATGAACAACGTTTTATTGAAATGCTTTTCGGTGGCATGCTTTTAATATTCATAAGCGAATACAGATCAGACTTTTGCAGCTTACGAAAGTGAAAAAAAAAAAAAAGAAATGTGCTCTGTGTAAGATTTAATAATGACACCTTTTTCTGCGTAGCAAAATGCAAGAACGTAGGATAAGAGTTTTTAATTTGACAAATTTCCTTTGCTTTTGTAAATGTTAATATTTCCCGCGAGCTGCGGGGATTAAATCTCGTATTGCTTAATGTATTTAATTAGGTCACGTATTCCTCAAATTGTTCTTTTTATTTTTAAGGGGAAATGACGAGGGTCCTTTAGAAACTCGAAATCTTTCTGCCTGTTCATCAAAACATGAAGTGAACGGTATTTCCCTTTTTCCACTTGTCGACACGTTTATTTGTCACAAACAACTCGTTTCTCTTGGGACAAAACGAATAATCCCGGCTTTAACGTACTTTACACGAATCTTTTTATTGCTCTTTTCCTGCCGTTGTTAACTAGTGCAATTTTGATGATGAAATTCTCAAGTGAGACTATTAAATGAAGCACAACTTTTGAGTCTGAGGATAGAATTTTTGAGTATGACTATTCCTTTGAAAGCTACTAAGCTGATGTACTGTTTATTTTGATGTAAATTAGCTCCAAGTTATTTAGTTTGCGTGAAATTCTAGTCCGACCATTCGGATTACATGCTTCTGAGCAGTGCTGTTCCATGTGCGACACAAAAGTGAGGTTCTCCTTAATCAAATCCGCAGGTTTGACCAATCGAATGAAAGGTCCTAAGCAGTACTATTGCACTGTCATGACTCATTAGCTTAAAAAGTGACTCTTGGTGAGTTGTATTTTTCATGTGTTGATGACGGACGTCTGCAATGTAAAACCTTTAATTTGTGCCAGCGACCATTCAATTTGGAAACAGCCTGAGTTTGTTAGTGTTGTTTTTCGAATTTGTGGCTTGTGCGGAGTGAGAGACATCAGCCGTAAGGGCCTTTTGAAGTGCAAAAATGACGCGATAACAGCAAGTCACGGGTTCGAGTGGGTGTTAACAGGCGCAATTGGGCGTCTCACCGGAAACCACTTAAGTTTGCGAATTTACGCCAACTTCCGGCCATTTTGAAGAGCCAGTGAGCTATTCTTGTCCACGTGTAACTATTAATGGTGTTACTTTCTAAAGAGACAGTAATGGTACGTCGGTGGATCTTTGAAACACAGGAACTTGCTAGTATCAACTGAGAATTGGAGAGATTAAAAAGCTGACGTTTTGAGCGTTGGGCCTATGTTATTTTCCCTGTTAAGGACTGAGGCTCGATACGTCAGCTTTTAATACACACTTCGGTGTTCAATTTATTTTTAAAACAGCACGGTTGATACTACTGAATTTTAGCAAACTAAAATACTTTTGGTTTGCCAAAACATCACGTAGTAATTACAAGTTGCCATCGCTCCTCTTTGAATGAACAACTGCTTATCAGTGATTCCATCGAGGTGCTGCTATTAACCAAACTATCCATCGGTGTTACGTTTTTCTTGAAGTTTGAAAAAATGATTCTCTTAAGTCAAAAGACACTTCATTTAACGTTGAAAGATCAAGGGAGGAGGCTGACGGGACGCTGTTTCACATCACCCTCCCTTCTGTCAGGACCCTGACTATTTTAAGTGCACAGACTATTATTTATACAATAAGAAGTTATTTATAAGAAGTTCAGAAACTTGAGAACTTATACACTGGAAGAGAGTTGTGTCCGAAATCGGAAACGTTGGGTGAACGAAGCACCAGCAAAAGGTCGATAAGAACAAGACTTGGCCTACCGTTTAGGTTGCAGATTCTCGTGAAACCACCAAAAAGGTGATTTGGATGTGATAAAGGTGTTTTAAGGTAAATGTAATTAGTCCGTGACAGAGCTGTAATGACACAGGTCTGAGTGATGTCAACAAACACGCAACGTCGTTGACGCGTGCAGGGAACGCGTGTGATGGTGATCTGAAGGAGCGCGGCTCGCAGGAACTTGTGTTTTGTGGGAGGTCAAAGAACGTATTTACGTCAATAGGTTTCCTGACCACACCTGGCTGCTTCCGGGTGGCAGTTTGCAAAGTCACAAACCCTTCACGAAGTCTCGCCCCCTCAAGTATGCTGTTCCGGTATGACCTTTCTCATTTGCCGCGTTCTCAATATAGCGTCAGATATTTGATTATTTTTAATCTCCCGGAATTTCCCCCCACCAATATTAAGTGGAAGATCAAAGTCAAAAAAAAAAGGAAGTGGCAATCTTGTCAGGCCCGCAGGAAAGAGCGGAAAACTGATCGATGACAACGATCGCTGGACAATACCGTCTGTTGTCCTTGAGATTAGCGTTTACGGCCTTTTGATCTCTCTTTTAATTTTGTAACTTTGACATGATTTTTGTTTATACACCAGTAAATAATGCGAACGTTTTGAATAGTTTTCGTTAACATCTAGCTGCTGAATTCGTGTTTGGCGTTGGTTAATAAGGGCGTGGTTGACTAGAAAGTACAATTTTCTGAAAGAAAGTGCAGACGAACATGTACTAACACATATTTGCACCTTGTTAAAGGAAAAGAACGCCAATTTTTAATGAGCGCACCGTTTTCCTGTTCGGCAAATTGGTCTTTGACTCACCCCTGATGAAGACACTAAACTGGAGTGTCGACACGTTGAGTCTGAATTGTAAGTTTAAAGTCAAATTTCTTCAAACCAGATTACCATAAAACTATGTTTGATTGTCAACATGGTGCAGTGCGAGCCCCAGTTTAAGCATTTTTAACCTCAGTGGCCATGTCCTTTGTCCGGAAGTATTTTTTTGTTAAGTCTAGATTTGCCTAAAGCGTTGTTTGTAGTGGTAGTCGGCATTTGGCGACATGGGCGGCCTAAAGGTTTCACTGTGAAGATGATGTGGTCAAGAGATTATGCGTGGAGAGAGAGCAGAACAACGAATTTCTTTTACTGTAAACAATGTGGAATTTGATTCCAAAAATAATTATTTTTTTGTTGATGCACTTCCTCCTTAGCACATTTCTTCGTTTTTTTGTTCGTTCATTCACTCATTCATTCCTTCATTCGTTCGCGCGTTCATTCTTTAATTTCATTCAACCACTTATTCATTGATTTTTTTGTTCTTTCGTCCTTTTGTTGCGCCGGCCATTCATTATCCCCCTAATACCGCTTAAACTTTAACGCGGCACTTTATTTTGGCTCATTTACATATGTTTCGCCCTACTATTCTGTTACGAGTTGTTCGCCACACGCATTGAAGACTTACACGACTCCACTCCCCGATTTCGTTGCCCTCAATTTACCGCAAAAAAGTGAAGGGAGGTACAATTAAAAGCCCTTTTCTGTCAGTGTAACGGTAGGGTGTCGGCACGCACTGAGGACCTATGTTTATGCAACCTTTGGTGGCCTCGGAGACAGAAAGAAACGAACTTCACGGGAAAAAGTGTTCTGGCAAGATACCAAAATAGTGATTAACTTGACGGACTTAATTACCAAACAAAATTTACATTCGTATTTCTCAATAAATACTCTAAAGTTTTTCTTAAAAGACTCTTGGCTAGCTCCCGCCTGGACACTGAGGTACGAGCAATGTCATTTATTTTATCCCGAGAGCTTATTTCCTCCATAAAGGCGTAGGTTCCAATAAATTTCAATTGTGTTAACGTTGTAAATTTATAGTAAAATAATTTCTATCAATAAATTCATTAAATTAATGTCAGACACTTATAATTTCCCTCTCCAAAACACTGTACGAGACTGGTGCAAGAGAGCGTTTGAAAAATGGCTATTTGACAAGAATTGGACTATTATGCCGAGAGTCTGCTGGGTGAACACCAAAAGTAACACTCATAATTGGCTTATGTCTACCTTTCTTTCCATAAAGTCATGAACTCGTACTCTCGCGCCAGTCTCCCTGTCAGAAATTTAAGCTTTGATTGCAACCTAAATTAAGATAAGCGTTTGCAAAAATACTGACGCTGTTGCTTATCTTAAAATGGACTATTCCCTTATTGCTTCTTTTTCCCCGCTTGGGGGACTTACAGTTTCATTCATTCTTAAGCAAAAGGGAAATTGCGAATTACGTTTGACGTAACTTGGTTCTTAATGTCTCCAATAACCCTATCACAAAAGACAAGGCATTTCATTTGCAATGAAGTCCAAAACGTAAAAAAAAACCTCTTGACTTCAATCGAAATTCGCAAGAAATTTAATGAAGTACTCCAAAAGTTAAATTCTTGATTCATTTTCATTTAATCGGTGAAATTCACCAGAATTTTAACCGATTATATCAAAAGACGCAATAATGATCTGTGGAAATGTGACCTCTACGTATAAAGACCACGTATATAAATTCAACGCCTGTATAAAACTGAAGGTGGCTTTAAATAATTCAATTTTCCTCGGTTTTGGGAGCCTTGGAATACACACAAGTTATTTTATCATCAGTTTTAATGAACAAATACCTTGTGTGTGTCCAACACAAAATTTGCCGACAAACTATACCATCTATTGGCAAATATACTTCGAGGGATTTGACTGTAAGACGAATTTAAATTGGAAGAGCGCTCTCGGGGAAGGTACAGTGCCGTGGAAAATCCGGCAACGGACGAAATACATGTAACTCAGTGAAATTCCTGCGCACCAGTTGGTCAGCAGCTCTAATTTTGTATGGCATGATGAAGGTAGTTTTCGGCCATTGCAGGAGACAATGAAAAATGCAGCCACTTTGCAACAATGCAAAGTAAGGTTATTGTGGACTCATTATTGGAAATGGGCCCTCTGCCATTCTGTTTGTTTTCCGAGACCATTTCATCACGTAAAAGACGTCCAGCGGTACACGTAACTACTCCAGCCACTTCCTTCCTCGCTTTCTTCATTTCCAGCCCCTGAAAGATAAGTGGCTCATTTTCAATTGATAGCTTGGCACAAGTTCCTTCAAACATTCCGTCGTCGGCCGATGGGCATGTGAATAAAAATGCAATGCAATACAAAATTTCCAGGACTTTGCAGGACCATGAGACAAAATCTACGACCAACAACGTAGGGAGGGAACCTCCACTCCGACAAAAAATAACTTTAAACCACACTAAAATGTTTGATTTTTTTTTTTCGAAAGAAAGCGTTTCTCTTTTAAATGAATTCGCGAATCGCTTATTTTTGTTTTAGAATTTCCCGGCCGTCGCCATCTTGAATAACTAACGCGGGTGTCCCTTTTGTTGCTATACAAAAGTGCAAGGTGAGAGCAATAAAGCGATCGTGACACGTCACAATTATCTGACGGGCGCCTGGGAAATTTGAAAGTCAAAATAAGCGATTTTGATTTATTTTTCTAATACCAGTTATTGGAAAAAGAATTTAAACAAATTTGTTTGCGGGCATTATTTTTTCCGGTTTAGAGTTTTGTGTAAGTGTCACAATTTGACAGGGTCAAACGCAACACATACACCAGACAAAACGACAACAGTCCTACCACCTCAACCGTTACCACAGCCACAACACCGTAGATAAGAGGGACTTCTGAAACTATACACCTTATTCCAAAATGGCCGCCATTTAAATATTCTTTTGTTTTATTCAAAGTAGCCCTTGATGCCTCGTTCTTAAGCTTAAAATTCAAAAGAATATTTTATCTTGAACGAGGCAACAAGGGCCAAGCATACATAAATCAGCGGCCATTTTGGAATAAGGTGGATCGCACGCATCCTACAACTGTGACCTTATAACATACGCGTTGTCCACAAACCCATAACGACTTTACAACGCTTACTAACGAATGTCAAAGACAAAGACTACCCCAAGGACAGGCAGGGAGCAGCATACAAGATCACATGCTGCGATTGCCAAGCCACTTACATTGGTGAAACCGGCAGGAACCTAAACACACGACTTAAGGACGTTCGCGCCAAAATCTTCCTACGGTGAGATTTTCTTCAATTCTCGCATAGAGTTAGGTCATAAAGTACTTACTCCAAAAATATAAAAAAAAGTGGGGGTCACCGACTTCGTTTCGGAGAAAATGGCAGTGGAAAAATGCCTTAATTTCGATAAATCTGTCATAATAACGAAAGGTAGCCTCATCTGCTCATCCATCGAAAATCCTAAAAATAAACTGTTAGAGTGAAGGTTTCCGTGCATAGATTTTTAGGGGTGGGATTTTAAGATAATTTCATGCCGCTAGGGATGTCGTAAACAGTAGAGTTCATCCTGGACGAGCGTTTTCGTAACCTCTATCCGTTGCAACCACTACCGGAATTCGATGGCACGAGGAAAGAAAATTTAAAAAAAAGATAACTTCTTACGGTGAGATTTTTTTCATTTTATCATATTTTGTAGATAGTAAGTAGAGTAAGTGATTCATGATTAAAAAAATAGGGGTCACCGATGATCCAAGGGAGTAAAATCGATGAGATTTTACGAAGCTCTTGGAAAACTTCGTTTGTCACGTTTTTGCGTGACCTGTCGGGGAAGGACTGGAACATAAGAGAGGATCGATCGTTGAAGGGATGAAAGGTTTTTACCCCAAAACAAAGCTTTCTCGAGCATAGCAACGAAGTTTTAAGCAGTCGTCATCTTCATTTGGTTAGTGTTTTATATAACATTTCCCCATTGCCGTCATGCTCGTCTTCTGGAGTGTGGTTTTTGTGAAATTTAATCGCTGGTTTTTTCCACGCAGGTCCGCACTATTCAAGCCAACGAGGACGAAAATACTGCTCTATTTTCACGAAAGTAAAGGATAAGAACTTCAAAAACATACATTCATTTTGAACTTAAGTTCGTAGGGTAATAAAAACATTAAAAAAAGAAACAGCCCCGTTAAATTTACGCAACGGTTCGTCCTCGAGTTTTCCAAACTTTCAGCCACTACTCGATAAGCAGCTACGTACACCTTTTAAAGAGCTTTTCCATCCATCCTCCCGCTCACTTCTCTTCAACGTTTCATGATGATTCGGAAATAAATGTGCCATTCTTTTGCCGGCCGGGAATTTTTTCCCCGGCGTTTTTGTCGTCATGTTATTTTAACTAATGCTTGAATAATATTTATGAAAGTCAAGTAGACTAGTGCACGACTGATAAAAACAACGCGAACATCAGTCGTGCAGTAGTCTACTTGACTTTCCTAAATATTTTTAATCAATTTTGACTGATCACGATCTTCTCTTATCCAACGCTGTGCAAGACTTATCGTCCGCGGTTTCTGCAAAGGTTTTCAAACCTCAACTTCACTAATGCTCGAAGTAATGCGTGACATATTACAGTCGCGTTACCTGCGCAGTTACGTTGCGCACAAACAATTAGCGCGAACGTCCTTAAAGAACACAAACGAGCAACTAAGAATGGTGATCTCAATAACAAAATTGCTGAACACACTATCGACTGGGACTGTGCTAAGTGCTTAACCTACTATACGAACTATTACCGGCGCCTTACGCATGAAAGATGGTCTGCAAACCTAGAACAAACTACATTAACCCTTTCACCGCCAAAAATGCAAATTGACACTTGTAGATTTTACTCTGTCTAAAGCCAGACGAATTTACTCGTCAATGGGGGAGCCCTCGGCAGTGAAAGGGTTAAACCGTTGCCAACCTCTCTCTACCTGCGCCTTACAAACGATTACTTAACAGAAAACCTTAACTACACACAACTTTTTTCCTCTCAGCTTACAAACCGGATCGTGACGCACCAATCGCCACTCACAATCCTCACAACCAATCACATTACTTTTTCCCACTACCAATCACACAGACCAGAACATCACTACATTCGTATGAATTTCGAACCGTAACTCCGCTCAGGTTGTCGAAACGTCAGTCACTACCATCTGTCCTTCTCAGGATTACTTTCACCCAGACGATCAAATTCCAACGAGGTATGTAACTCCTGGGTTCAAACCATTTTCTATGGTACGGTTGAAATTGCAAGAAATGTATTTTTGAAGTGCCTGTTATAGACGGAAGATAGAAGTGATCCTCGAACTTAACGACGGTGCCTACTATTGTTATTGCGCATACGTTCTGCCCATCTCGAGATACTCGGGTTTCCCATGGGTGGTGCTTATTAATACAGGGGTATTTTTGCGCGGTTCAAAACTATGCGGAGAAAGCAGAACTCAGCAAGTGATCTTGGTATCCAAAAAGAAAATTGGGGGTAACCACGCATTTTTCAGAGATAATAAAGCTTCAATTGGAAAAGAACGCCAAACATAGCTTTGTAATTGAAAGCTCTTTACAAACATTGTTGATAATTATCTTTGAAGAATGCGATTTTCTCTTTGGATTTCAATAACACTTGTTAAGATCTGCTTTTCCCGCATATTCAGTAAACCGCGCAAAAATACCTTTGAATTAGTAGGCACCGTCCTTAACTGGACAACAGGCCATTTCCAAGTTCATCTCTGCCTCCTCTTCAAAGCGAGTCTACGTGCGAAGTTTTTCTTATGAAAATTAGTTTTCTTTCGTATGTAAAGTAGAACTAATTATCACCCCAAAAACTTCGCACTTAGACTCGCTTTGAAGAGGAGGCAAAATGGAAATGCCTAATCAATTGTCACTTTACAGACACCTGCAGGCTTCAACGGGATTCGAACCCATGACCTCAGTCTGCGATGCTGGTGCAATGCTGGTGCAATGCTCTGCCAACTGAGCTATGAAGTCACTTAGTTGGGAGCAGGTCAATTTGTTGCGGTCATGTCTTCCCTCTCAAAGTGACAATTGCTTAAATTTTCCAGTTACGTGCGAGGATCGCTTCACCATTTCGTCTATAGATCGAATGCATAAATGGCGGACAAAAAAATATTCTTTTGTTTATGTGTTAATTAGCCTCACTAGCCTCGTTTGCATGGACAAAATACAAAGAGAGGTTGCTTGAGAGCGAGGCTAGTGAGTCTCATTAGCACATAAACAAAAGAATACATTTTTTGGCCGCCATTTATGCATTCGGTCAATAACCCGCCATACAAATACAAACATTTATTTCATTCATCAGTCCTTTAAGGGGAACACATGAGCCCAACATATTGACCTGCTCCCAACTGAGTGGCTTCATAGCTCAGCTGGTAGAGCATTGCACCGCGGGACATCGCCGAGGACATGGTTTCAAATTCCGTTGACGTCACCTGAAATTTTCAGGTGTCTATAAAGAGATGCTTCAATTGCTTAAATTGTCTGGTTAAGTGAGAGGGTCACTTCTATCTTCTATGGTTGAAATTACTAGGATATCGCGTATAACGAAGACCTCCGTATAAAAAGCGACACTTGATCCCACCGAGAAAATAGGATGGAAAAGGAGTTGGAAATAACGAAACTTCGAGGTATAATAGGGAGTTTAAGAAACGACGACGGCCACGCTACGACAACGCCACAAAAACAAATATCATTGGTCAAAAGAGCATAAATAATCGCGCTGCACGTGCAGCACGGATTTTAGCAAGTATGTTTGCGGTCCTCTGCATAACGACGACGTGAAATCACCAATTGAGGTTTTGACGACAACGTAAGCATGCAAAGAGCATCTCAGTTTCATTCTCTCTTTTCGCTCTGAAACCGCTCATACCTATTTAGTTTTTATAGGATACTTCGCCCACATTGCAGGACGTGAACGAGACTGAATAATCGCGAAAGACTCATGATAGAGCCTCCGTCGCCGTCCTAGATCTTTAACTTCCTAATGGAGCAATTCCAGGAGCCCCTTCAGTTTTAACCGTGCTGTTAAGGCACAAAGATAATCGTAATTTATACGACTTTTTGGATACTGGCTTGCGTAAGAAAACTACCAAAATGTCGCCGAAAAAGTCTTAATTTAGCACGACACAATGATTTATCGGCATTTCCTTAATCCAAACGCCCATCAGTTTCATAAAGACATTACCTGCCCTAGATAGCCGACTACTTTGTATTGGCTATTTTCTCCATTGAAACCTACCTCGAGCTTGTTGTTACCACCAGATCCTTCTCTTCTTGGCTTAGCTTTAACATGGTACTAAGTACTGGGACCAAATGTTCTCGTTCGGTTGGACGACACTTCAAGAATTGTAATATGACGTTCTTCAGGTACTCCAGGTTGGCAGACTCTTTTTCTCGTTCTTGGTTTCTCTCTAGCCTTAAAATGAATGAGGAAGTCGATCGGTTTTAACAAAAGGACAATGAAACATTTGCTTCGACGAGTATCTCTTCCACTGTGAAAATATTGGTTAAATTGTTTCTTTTCCTTTTTGCTAAGTTGAAAAAAAAAGAGCAACGACTTTTCTTTCAAAAAAGATCTCGCTTCGTTCAATTGATTCAAACTAATTACCCTTTTCGAGGCGATTTAAAAATACTTAAGTAAATAGGTTTTCAAAATTGCCGACGCGCGATCCTTGAAGAAACAAATAAAGCGAAAAAAAATGTAGTTGTCGTGATATTCTCTCGCACAACTGTGCAAAAATTACTGCTCTTTCCGACAAAAGGTTTGAGAACATCTAAGATTATCCCCAAGACGATTCGATGGCTTTTGGGAATGCTTCTAATTCTTGTTTGCTTGGTAACTAGTATGACCTCAGCTTCTCACCTTCTGATCTTCGTCCTTGAGAACTTTGGCCTGTTCCGTCAGCCTCCATGGAATTGGCTTCGCTCTCACGGAGCAACTAACAGCAACAAAAGCGCACTATAAACATTTTCATATTTCTGTATCAATTCATTGGTTCACCTCCTACGGGATATAACTCGAA
>NC_090881.1:18101648-18146648 GCF_036669935.1 Montipora foliosa
AACACTGACGTTGCTTTCGCTTGATCAAAGTAATAACACTGGGAAGATGTTTAGGGCGGAAATGAACTGAATAATTCATGCAGCAAAGTGTGTTTTGATTTTGATAGCAGTTTGATCCGCCCTTTTGCCTTTAATTTGCGTCAAAGGAGGAAGATAGCACTGGATCTAGCTAAATAGCACATTCGCTATATTAACGGCCTTGAAGCCGGCAGGCATCAAAAAAATATTACTTTTTGTAAGCGTGCCACTAAATGTAAGGAAAACGAGAGCCGGGCCTTAATGAAATATGCCTATGTCACAGAAAAGAAGTATATACAACCTGACCAAAATTGGCCCCAAATTAGTTGAGGAAAGTGTATCTCAGGATCTCTCCGCTAAGCCTTAGCGCTTTATAATTTCGGCCATTGTTTGTTGAACAAGTAAATAACTTTCTGTTCTTCTTTGGTCTAAGTGTTACTTCCTTCCAAGAAGTGGTTTTAGAACTTCTCCCCCTCGGGCCGAAAAGCCATGGAATTTTCCGGTTTAAGAATCGATCGCGTCTCTGGACGAATTCGTCCTATATATTTATTCTGCGTCGAGTAGGTTCACTTGAGTTATCTAATTCGTGCAAGAGTTGTTTTTACTTTAGCTTCACTTTTGTATTTCATTCTGTTGCGTTTTATGTGAAATGTTAATTTTTTGTTAGCGAAACGCGATTGAAAAGCCGAAAGAGGCTAGCTGGAGTGTTAAATATATTAGTAATTCATGAGAAAAGATTTTCAACACCCGCTCGCAAATAGCAATTTTCATGTCTCTTAATTAATTCTTGGTGATACAGGATTGGAATCGACAGAAATTTGACTAGTTACTTTACTTGAGACTAAAAGGGAAAAAAACCCTTAGATTTTAGACGTGTTGATCAACTCACGGAGTGCTTTCGTCTTCAGTGGAGATGAAGTTCCCTAACAAAATCAATTTGAATTAAAAGGAAATGAGAAAGTGAATGTGTGTTGTGAGAGATGGGAAGTTCTTAGTTTTTGCTTGTTTTATAAATCAGAATAATTTTGCTTTCCTGTACAGTGACAGAATATTTAACCTAAAAATGCTAATATTGAGTGCAGGTTCACAAAGAAATGAAAAATTGATGACGTAACTTTGACTGGCAGTGGTGAATAGTACGAGTTGAGGGCGTGCAACTCGCTAGGAAACGGTTGTCGTATTTTTTCACGAATAACATACTTAGTTTTCTAATGATTTGCTTTCTTCGTCTTATCGGGTTGTGACAGATCATGACTGGGGCTTTTGGGTGGCAACACGACATCTCTTTAACCTGTTAATATGCACAGGTAGCCAATTGTTATGTGCAAGGCTCGAATCACCAGCTTTAAGTTCCTTTTAGTCGGCGAGATTTACTGGACTTGGGGTCGGATATATTTTAAAAGAGAAAAGTTTAAATGTCGTGCACAAACGTATTATTACGGTGCGATCGAGTGAAAGAGTTTGGGACAATGAAGTGCGAATTTCCTGTGTTTCTTCCTTCGACAATAATGCATTGAAAATTAGGATATTTAGTCGATTCTGGGGACGACATGGCATTGCGGTTTATGAAGCAAAATTGGTTTTCTAAACAACGTTAATATGCGCATAGTTGTGGCTTGCACTAAGAATTGTTGCTTATATATACAACATTTGCGAGTCTATAACTCATTCGTCGACAAGTAATACCAATTTAATCTGAGAAATTTTCCATCTTTTGTGTCTCAAAGGGATTTATGGAGCTTAGCAAAGTAGGCCACTTTGTGTTTTTTCTACGCCAAAGATTACTAAGTTTGGTATAATTCATTCGTTAAGCAACGTCAAAACACAAGTATTCTTTCGGCCCTGTTAATTTTTTCCTTTCCGTATTTCTTACAGGGGCTCCTTTTTGTCATTTCTCCTACCAAACGGAAGATTTCTGCATAACAGATCGTGCAATTGATTTATCCGCGCTCTGAATTTCCATCAGCTAGACCTGGTATAGGCTCAAAGCTGTTTTTGACTGACTTAGTACTCCACTGATTTCGCATATTGCGCGAGAACAAGGATCATCCACGTTCGCTGTTTTGATCGGCGTCAAAGATATATCTCATCGACAAAGTACTTGAAGTTCTAAACACTCAATATAAACGCATTTCAAGCGTCGAATATTTCATTTTGTTCCGCAGTAATATTGACCCCTTTTCCAAATTCGACATTTTCTGACGGAATTGCGTTATAATAGGGCGATAGTGTACATTATTTCATATTGAACAAGTCTTAAACGATAGGTTTTGCCCTGCGAACGTTGCTCTTTCCCCTAATAACTGGCATATATAGAACGGTTGGAGTCTGTGTGAATTGTTATCCTCCCAGTTCACTTCAGTTTCATTGATTCATCTTCCGTATCAAATAAAATTTGAGTTGCTAGTTGTAAATTGAAAGGAAAAAGGACCATTCGGCTATTATGCTTCTGTGGTGTAAAAACGGCCTAAATGCTAATTCCTTCCGTCCGTGTTAAAAGAAGGGCATTGTTGTGTTGCGTACGTATGCAATGTTGCCCATTATACAGCTGTCATTGCCGCACATGCAAAATTTATTGTCCATTAAGATGTGAACTCATGCCTTAATGCTGTAGAAACGCTTCAGAAAAATGTTTCAGCTTTCTTTTATTGAAATATGTTTAAACCTTGGTCAAGGCTTTGCTAATTTTTTAACTGGTTATCAACACCTTCAAAACTCCCTCACTCGAATGCTTCCATTCAAAAGTTATAACCCGTCGCTTTTCCCCTTTACTAAATAATTTTTCAAACGATGAATTTCTTATGTCTCACTTTCGTTTGGGGATCATTTCGTAACTCTATACTCCATTATATTGCTGCTTATGAAGGATTAATTGTCCGATGATTCGTTTTCGCAAGTAAAGGCTATTAGTTAAAAATGCGACGAAAAAGCCGAAGAAAAGGGTAGATATTTTTGTTGGTTAGTTCCATGGAACAGGGAAGAGGTGGTTCCTGTTTCGGAAGAATCCAGGACGGAGTTTTTTTTTAAAGTTTTATCTTCACATTTTGGCGGCCTTTTATTTAGTTTCTTTTTAGGCGAAAATCCTCTCTTTCCGTAATGCAGCAAAGAGCAATGGTACGGGAAAAATTGAAGTATTTTATGGAAACTGAATGAGCGATCTCAGTTTAGGTAAAATTACAGCCTTTTGAAAATTTATTTGGTGTGTGAATGACATTTTTTTTGTAGCGAAAGCGTTGCGGGGCATTATTTTGAAGGCTTCGCATTCAAGTGGAACGAAGTCCTTGCTTTGTAAAATTAGGGCAATATCATCCCATATTGACTGGAGGTTATTAAACTGCTTTTCTCTGAATCAATATCCTGATAATTCGTTTCTTGTTACCAGGGTGGAGTGGAGTGATTGGTTTTGGAATTTTTCTCTAATAAAACTTGTAAAATGAACAACGTTTTATTGAAATGCTTTTCGGTGGCATGCTTTTAATATTCATAAGCGAATACAGATCAGACTTTTGCAGCTTACGAAAGTGAAAAAAAAAAAAAAGAAATGTGCTCTGTGTAAGATTTAATAATGACACCTTTTTCTGCGTAGCAAAATGCAAGAACGTAGGATAAGAGTTTTTAATTTGACAAATTTCCTTTGCTTTTGTAAATGTTAATATTTCCCGCGAGCTGCGGGGATTAAATCTCGTATTGCTTAATGTATTTAATTAGGTCACGTATTCCTCAAATTGTTCTTTTTATTTTTAAGGGGAAATGACGAGGGTCCTTTAGAAACTCGAAATCTTTCTGCCTGTTCATCAAAACATGAAGTGAACGGTATTTCCCTTTTTTCCACTTGTCGACAACTTTATTTGTCACAACAACTCGTTTCTCTTGGGACCAAAACGAATAATCCCGGCTTTAACGTACTTTACACGAATCTTTTTATTGCTCTTTTCCTGCCGTTGTTAACTAGTGCAATTTTGATGATGAAATTCTCAAGTAGACTATTAAATGAAGCCAACTTTTGAGTCTGAGGATAGAATTTTTGAGTATGACTATTCCTTTGAAAGCTACTAAGCTGATGTACTGTTTATTTTGATGTAAATTAGCTCCAAGTTATTTAGTTTGCGTGAAATTCTAGTCCGACCATTCGGATTACATGCTTCTGAGCAGTGCTGTTCCATGTGCGACACAAAAGTGAGGTTCTCCTTAATCAAATCCGCGGTTTGACCAATCGAATGAAAGGTCCTAAGCAGTACTATTGCACTGTCATGACTCATTAGCTTAAAAAGTGACTCTTGGTGAGTTGTATTTTTCATGTGTTGATGACGGACGTCTGCAATGTAAAACCTTTAATTTGTGCCAGCGACCATTCAATTTGGAAACAGCCTGAGTTTGTTAGTGTTGTTTTTTCGAATTTGTGGCTTGTGCGGAGTGAGAGACATCAGCCGTAAGGGCCTTTTGAAGTGCAAAAATGACGCGATAACAGCAAGTCACGGGTTCGAGTGGGTGTTAACAGGCGCAATTGGGCGTCTCACCGGAAACCACTTAAGTTTGCGAATTTACGCCAACTTCCGGCCATTTTGAAGAGCCAGTGAGCTATTCTTGTCCACGTGTAACTATTAATGGTGTTACTTTCTAAAGAGACAGTAATGGTACGTCGGTGGATCTTTGAAACACAGGAACTTGCTAGTATCAACTGAGAATTGGAGAGATTAAAAAGCTGACGTTTTTGAGCGTTGGGCCTATGTTATTTTCCCTGTTAAGGACTGAGGCTCGATACGTCAGCTTTTAATACACACTTCGGTGTTCAATTTATTTTTAAAACAGCACGGTTGATACTACTGAATTTTAGCAAACTAAAATACTTTTGGTTTGCCAAAACATCACGTAGTAATTACAAGTTGCCATCGCTCCTCTTTGAATGAACAACTGCTTATCAGTGATTCCATCGAGGTGCTGCTATTAACCAAACTATCCATCGGTGTTACGTTTTTCTTGAAGTTTGAAAAATGATTCTCTTAAGTCAAAAGACACTTCATTTAACGTTGAAAGATCAAGGGAGGAGGCTGACGGGACGCTGTTTCACATCACCCTCCCTTCTGTCAGGACCCTGACTATTTTAAGTGCACAGACTATTATTTATACAATAAGAAGTTATTTATAAGAAGTTCAGAAACTTGAGAACTTATACACTGGAAGAGAGTTGTGTCCGAAATCGGAAACGTTGGGTGAACGAAGCACCAGCAAAAGGTCGATAAGAACAAGACTTGGCCTACCGTTTAGGTTGCAGATTCTCGTGAAACCACCAAAAAGGTGATTTGGATGTGATAAAGGTGTTTTAAGGTAAATGTAATTAGTCCGTGACAGAGCTGTAATGACACAGTCTGAGTGATGTCAACAAACCACGCGCAACGTCGTTGACGCGTGCAGGGAACGCGTGTGATGGTGATCTGAAGGAGCGCGGCTCGCAGGAACTTGTGTTTTGTGGGAGGTCAAAGAACGTATTTACGTCAATAGGTTTCCTGACCACACCTGGCTGCTTCCGGGTGGCAGTTTGCAAAGTCACAAACCCTTCACGAAGTCTCGCCCCCTCAAGTATGCTGTTCCGGTATGACCTTTCTCATTTGCCGCGTTCTCAATATAGCGTCAGATATTTGATTATTTTTAATCTCCCGGAATTTCCCCCACCAATATTAAGTGGAAGATCAAAGTCAAAAAAAAAAGGAAGTGGCAATCTTGTCAGGCCCGCAGGAAAGAGCGGAAAACTGATCGATGACAACGATCGCTGGACAATACCGTCTGTTGTCCTTGAGATTAGCGTTTACGGCCTTTTGATCTCTCTTTTAATTTTGTAACTTTGACATGATTTTTGTTTATACACCAGTAAATAATGCGAACGTTTTGAATAGTTTTCGTTAACATCTAGCTGCTGAATTCGTGTTTGGCGTTGGTTAATAAGGGCGTGGTTGACTAGAAAGTACAATTTTCTGAAAGAAAGTGCAGACGAACATGTACTAACACATATTTGCACCTTGTTAAAGGAAAAGAACGCCAATTTTTAATGAGCGCACCGTTTTCCTGTTCGGCAAATTGGTCTTTGACTCACCCCTGATGAAGACACTAAACTGGAGTGTCGACACGTTGAGTCTGAATTGTAAGTTTAAAGTCAAATTTCTTCAAACCAGATTACCATAAAACTATGTTTGATTGTCAACATGGTGCAGTGCGAGCCCCAGTTTAAGCATTTTTAACCTCAGTGGCCATGTCCTTTGTCCGGAAGTATTTTTTTGTTAAGTCTAGATTTGCCTAAAGCGTTGTTTGTAGTGGTAGTCGGCATTTGGCGACATGGGCGGCCTAAAGGTTTCACTGTGAAGATGATGTGGTCAAGAGATTATGCGTGGAGAGAGAGCAGAACAACGAATTTCTTTTACTGTAAACAATGTGGAATTTGATTCCAAAAATAATTATTTTTTTGTTGATGCACTTCCTCCTTAGCACATTTCTTCGTTTTTTTGTTCGTTCATTCACTCATTCATTCCTTCATTCGTTCGCGCGTTCATTCTTTAATTTCATTCAACCACTTATTCATTGATTTTTTTGTTCTTTCGTCCTTTTGTTGCGCCGGCCATTCATTATCCCCCTAATACCGCTTAAACTTTAACGCGGCACTTTATTTTGGCTCATTTACATATGTTTCGCCCTACTATTCTGTTACGAGTTGTTCGCCACACGCATTGAAGACTTACACGACTCCACTCCCCGATTTCGTTGCCCTCAATTTACCGCAAAAAAGTGAAGGGAGGTACAATTAAAAGCCCTTTTCTGTCAGTGTAACGGTAGGGTGTCGGCACGCACTGAGGACCTATGTTTATGCAACCTTTGGTGGCCTCGGAGACAGAAAGAAACGAACTTCACGGGAAAAAGTGTTCTGGCAAGATACCAAAATAGTGATTAACTTGACGGACTTAATTACCAAACAAAATTTACATTCGTATTTCTCAATAAATACTCTAAAGTTTTTCTTAAAAGACTCTTGGCTAGCTCCCGCCTGGACACTGAGGTACGAGCAATGTCATTTATTTTATCCCGAGAGCTTATTTCCTCCATAAAGGCGTAGGTTCCAATAAATTTCAATTGTGTTAACGTTGTAAATTTATAGTAAAATAATTTCTATCAATAAATTCATTAAATTAATGTCAGACACTTATAATTTCCCTCTCCAAAACACTGTACGAGACTGGTGCAAGAGAGCGTTTGAAAAATGGCTATTTGACAAGAATTGGACTATTATGCCGAGAGTCTGCTGGGTGAACACCAAAAGTAACACTCATAATTGGCTTATGTCTACCTTTCTTTCCATAAAGTCATGAACTCGTACTCTCGCGCCAGTCTCCCTGTCAGAAATTTAAGCTTTGATTGCAACCTAAATTAAGATAAGCGTTTGCAAAAATACTGACGCTGTTGCTTATCTTAAAATGGACTATTCCCTTATTGCTTCTTTTTCCCCGCTTGGGGGACTTACAGTTTCATTCATTCTTAAGCAAAAGGGAAATTGCGAATTACGTTTGACGTAACTTGGTTCTTAATGTCTCCAATAACCCTATCACAAAAGACAAGGCATTTCATTTGCAATGAAGTCCAAAACGTAAAAAAAACCTCTTGACTTCAATCGAAATTCGCAAGAAATTTAATGAAGTACTCCAAAAGTTAAATTCTTGATTCATTTTCATTTAATCGGTGAAATTCACCAGAATTTTAACCGATTATATCAAAAGACGCAATAATGATCTGTGGAAATGTGACCTCTACGTATAAAGACCACGTATATAAATTCAACGCCTGTATAAAACTGAAGGTGGCTTTAAATAATTCAATTTTCCTCGGTTTTGGGAGCCTTGGAATACACACAAGTTATTTTATCATCAGTTTTAATGAACAAATACCTTGTGTGTGTCCAACACAAAATTTGCCGACAAACTATACCATCTATTGGCAAATATACTTCGAGGGATTTGACTGTAAGACGAATTTAAATTGGAAGAGCGCTCTCGGGGAAGGTACAGTGCCGTGGAAAATCCGGCAACGGACGAAATACATGTAACTCAGTGAAATTCCTGCGCACCAGTTGGTCAGCAGCTCTAATTTTGTATGGCATGATGAAGGTAGTTTTCGGCCATTGCAGGAGACAATGAAAAATGCAGCCACTTTGCAACAATGCAAAGTAAGGTTATTGTGGACTCATTATTGGAAATGGGCCCTCTGCCATTCTGTTTGTTTTCCGAGACCATTTCATCACGTAAAAGACGTCCAGCGGTACACGTAACTACTCCAGCCACTTCCTTCCTCGCTTTCTTCATTTCCAGCCCCTGAAAGATAAGTGGCTCATTTTCAATTGATAGCTTGGCACAAGTTCCTTCAAACATTCCGTCGTCGGCCGATGGGCATGTGAATAAAAATGCAATGCAATACAAAATTTCCAGGACTTTGCAGGACCATGAGACAAAATCTACGACCAACAACGTAGGGAGGGAACCTCCACTCCGACAAAAAATAACTTTAAACCACACTAAAATGTTTGATTTTTTTTTTTCGAAAGAAAGCGTTTCTCTTTTAAATGAATTCGCGAATCGCTTATTTTTGTTTTAGAATTTCCCGGCCGTCGCCATCTTGAATAACTAACGCGGGTGTCCCTTTTGTTGCTATACAAAAGTGCAAGGTGAGAGCAATAAAGCGATCGTGACACGTCACAATTATCTGACGGGCGCCTGGGAAATTTGAAAGTCAAAATAAGCGATTTTGATTTATTTTTCTAATACCAGTTATTGGAAAAAGAATTTAAACAAATTTGTTTGCGGGCATTATTTTTTCCGGTTTAGAGTTTTGTGTAAGTGTCACAATTTGACAGGGTCAAACGCAACACATACACCAGACAAAACGACAACAGTCCTACCACCTCAACCGTTACCACAGCCACAACACCGTAGATAAGAGGGACTTCTGAAACTATACACCTTATTCCAAAATGGCCGCCATTTAAATATTCTTTTGTTTTATTCAAAGTAGCCCTTGATGCCTCGTTCTTAAGCTTAAAATTCAAAAGAATATTTTATCTTGAACGAGGCAACAAGGGCCAAGCATACATAAATCAGCGGCCATTTTGGAATAAGGTGGATCGCACGCATCCTACAACTGTGACCTTATAACATACGCGTTGTCCACAAACCCATAACGACTTTACAACGCTTACTAACGAATGTCAAAGACAAAGACTACCCCAAGGACAGGCAGGGAGCAGCATACAAGATCACATGCTGCGATTGCCAAGCCACTTACATTGGTGAAACCGGCAGGAACCTAAACACACGACTTAAGGACGTTCGCGCCAAAATCTTCCTACGGTGAGATTTTCTTCAATTCTCGCATAGAGTTAGGTCATAAAGTACTTACTCCAAAAATATAAAAAAAAGTGGGGGTCACCGACTTCGTTTCGGAGAAAATGGCAGTGGAAAAATGCCTTAATTTCGATAAATCTGTCATAATAACGAAAGGTAGCCCCATCTGCTCATCCATCGAAAATCCTAAAAATAAACTGTTAGAGTGAAGGTTTCCGTGCATAGATTTTTAGGGGTGGGATTTTAAGATAATTTCATGCCGCTAGGGATGTCGTAAACAGTAGAGTTCATCCTGGACGAGCGTTTTCGTAACCTCTATCCGTTGCAACCACTACCGGAATTCGATGGCACGAGGAAAGAAAATTTAAAAAAAAGATAACTTCTTACGGTGAGATTTTTTTCATTTTATCATATTTTGTAGATAGTAAGTAGAGTAAGTGATTCATGATTAAAAAAATAGGGGTCACCGATGATCCAAGGGAGTAAAATCGATGAGATTTTACGAAGCTCTTGGAAAACTTCGTTTGTCACGTTTTTGCGTGACCTGTCGGGGAAGGACTGGAACATAAGAGAGGATCGATCGTTGAAGGGATGAAAGGTTTTTACCCCAAAACAAAGCTTTCTCGAGCATAGCAACGAAGTTTTAAGCAGTCGTCATCTTCATTTGGTTAGTGTTTTATATAACATTTCCCCATTGCCGTCATGCTCGTCTTCTGGAGTGTGGTTTTTGTGAAATTTAATCGCTGGTTTTTTCCACGCAGGTCCGCACTATTCAAGCCAACGAGGACGAAAATACTGCTCTATTTTCACGAAAGTAAAGGATAAGAACTTCAAAAACATACATTCATTTTGAACTTAAGTTCGTAGGGTAATAAAAACATTAAAAAAAGAAACAGCCCCGTTAAATTTACGCAACGGTTCGTCCTCGAGTTTTCCAAACTTTCAGCCACTACTCGATAAGCAGCTACGTACACCTTTTAAAGAGCTTTTCCATCCATCCTCCCGCTCACTTCTCTTCAACGTTTCATGATGATTCGGAAATAAATGTGCCATTCTTTTGCCGGCCGGGAATTTTTTCCCCGGCGTTTTTGTCGTCATGTTATTTTAACTAATGCTTGAATAATATTTATGAAAGTCAAGTAGACTAGTGCACGACTGATAAAAACAACGCGAACATCAGTCGTGCAGTAGTCTACTTGACTTTCCTAAATATTTTTAATCAATTTTGACTGATCACGATCTTCTCTTATCCAACGCTGTGCAAGACTTATCGTCCGCGGTTTCTGCAAAGGTTTTCAAACCTCAACTTCACTAATGCTCGAAGTAATGCGTGACATATTACAGTCGCGTTACCTGCGCAGTTACGTTGCGCACAAACAATTAGCGCGAACGTCCTTAAAGAACACAAACGAGCAACTAAGAATGGTGATCTCAATAACAAAATTGCTGAACACACTATCGACTGGGACTGTGCTAAGTGCTTAACCTACTATACGAACTATTACCGGCGCCTTACGCATGAAAGATGGTCTGCAAACCTAGAACAAACTACATTAACCCTTTCACCGCCAAAAATGCAAATTGACACTTGTAGATTTTACTCTGTCTAAAGCCAGACGAATTTACTCGTCAATGGGGGAGCCCTCGGCAGTGAAAGGGTTAAACCGTTGCCAACCTCTCTCTACCTGCGCCTTACAAACGATTACTTAACAGAAAACCTTAACTACACACAACTTTTTTCCTCTCAGCTTACAAACCGGATCGTGACGCACCAATCGCCACTCACAATCCTCACAACCAATCACATTACTTTTTCCCACTACCAATCAGAGCATCACTACATTCGTATGAATTTCGAACCGTAACTCCGCTCAGGTTGTCGAAACGTCAGTCACTACCATCTGTCTTCCTCAGGATTACTTTCACCCAGACGATCAAATTCCAACGAGGTATGTAACTCCTCGGTTCAAACCATTTTCTATGGTACAGTTGAAATTGCAAGAATTGTATTTTTGAAGTGCGTGTTATAGACGAAAGATAGAAGTGATCCTCGAACTTAACGACGGTGCCTACTATTGTTATTGCGCATACGTTCTGCCCATCTCGAGATACTCGGGTTTCCCATGGGTGGTGCTTATTAATACAGGGGTATTTTTGCGCGGTTCAAAACTATGTGGAGAAAGCAGAACTCAGCAAGTGATCTTGGTATCCAAAAAGAAAATTGGGGGCAACCACGCATTTTTCAGAGATAATAAAGCTTCAATTTGGAAAAGAACCCCAAACATAGCTTTGTAATTGAAAGCTCTTTACAAACATTGTTGATAAATTATCTTTGAAGAATGCGATTTTCTCTTTGGATTTCAATAACACTTGATAAGATCTGCATTTCCCGCATATTCAGTAAACCGCGCAAAAATACCTTTGAATTAGTAGGCACCGTCCTTAACTGGACAACAGGCCATTTCCGAGTTCATCTCTGCCTGCTCTTCAAAGCGAGTCTAAGTGCGAAGTTTCTCTTATGAAAATTAGTTTTCTTTCGTATGTAAAGTAGAACTAATTATCATCCCAAAAACTTCGCACTTAGACTCGCTTTGAAGAGGAGGCAAAATGGAAATGCCTAATCAATTGTCACTTTACAGACACCTGCAGGCTTCAACGGGATTGGAACCCATGACCTCAGTCTGCGATGCTGGAGCAATGCTCTGCCAACTGAGCTATGAAGTCACTTAGTTGGGAGCAGGTCAATTTGTTGGGGTCACGTGTTCCCTCTCAAAGTGACAATTGCTTCAATTTTCCAGTTACGTGCGAGGATCGCTTCACCATTTCGTCTATAGATCGAATGCATAAATGGCGGACAAAAAAATATTCTTTTGTTTATGTGTTAATTAGCCTCACTAGCCTCGTTTGCATGGACAAAATACAAAAGAGAGGTTGCTTGAGAGCGAGGCTAGTGAGTCTCATTAGCACATAAACAAAAGAATACATTTTTTGGCCGCCATTTATGCATTCGGTCAATAACCCGCCATACAAATACAAACATTTATTTCATTCATCAGTCCTTTAAGGGGAACACATGAGCCCAACATATTGACCTGCTCCCAACTGAGTGGCTTCATAGCTCAGCTGGTAGAGCATTGCACCGCCGGGCATCGCCGAGGACATGGTTTAAAATTCCGTTGACGTCACCTGAAATTTTCAGGTGTCTATAAAGAGATGCTTCAATTGCTTAAATTGTCTGGTTAAGTGAGAGGGTCACTTCTATCTTCTATGGTTGAAATTACTAGGATATCCCGTATAACGAAGATCTCCGTATAAAAAGCGACACTTGATCCCACCGAGAAAATAGGATGGAAAAGGAGTTGGAGATAACGAAACTTCGAAGTATAATAGGGAGTTTAAGAAACGACGACGGCCACGACTACGACAACGCCACAAAACAACAATATCATTGGTTAAAAGAGCATAAATAATTGTGCTGCACGTGAAGCACGGACTTTAGCAAGTAGGTTTGCGGTCCTCTGCATAACGACGACGTGAAATCACCAAATTTGAGGTTTTGACGACAACGTAAGCATGCAACAGAGCATCTCAGTTTCATTCTCTCTTTTCGCTCTGAAACCGCTCGTACCTATTTAGTTTTTATAGGATACTTCGCCCACATTGCAGGACGTGAACGAAACTGAATAATCGCGAAAGACTCATGATAGAGCCTCCGTCGCCGTCGTAGATCTTTAACTTCCTAATGGAGCAATTCCAGGAGCCCCTTTCAGTTTTTAACCGTGCTGTTACGGCACAAAGATAATCGTAATTTATACGACCTTTTGGATACTGGCTTGCGTAAGAAAACTACGAACATGTCGCCGAAAAAGTCTTAATTTAGCACGACACAATGATTTTATCGGCATTTCCCGGCTTAATCCAAACGCCCATCAGTTTCATAAAGACATTACCTGCCCTAGATAGCCGACTACTTTGTATTGGCTATTTTCTCCATTGAAACCTACCTCGAGCTTGTTGTACCACCAGATCCTTCTCTTCTTGGCTTAGCTTTAACATGGTACTAAGTACTGGGACCAAATGTTCTCGCTCGGTTGGACGACACTTCAAGAATTGTAATATGACGTTCTTCAGGTACTCCAGGTTGGCAGACTCTTTTTCTCGTTCTTGGTTTCTCTCTAGCCTTAAAATGAATGAGGAAGTCGATCGGTTTTAACATAAAGGACAATGAAACATTTGCTTCGACGAGTATCTCTTCCATTGTGAAAATCTTGGTTAAATTGTTTCTGTTCCTTTTTGCTAAGTTGAAAAAAAAGAGCAACGACTTTTCTTTCAAAAAGATCTCGCTACGTTCATTGATTCAAACTAATTACCCTTTTCGAGGCGATTAAAATACTGAAGTAATAGGTTTTCAAAATTGCCGACGCGCGATCCTTGAAGAAACAAATAAAGCGAAAAAAATTAGTTGTCGTGATATTCTCTCGCACAACTGTGCAAAAATTACTGCTCTTTCCGCAAAAGGTTTGAGAACATCTGAGATTATCCCCAAGACGATTCGATGGCTTTTGGGAATGCTTCTAATTCTTGTTTGCTTGGTAACTAGTATGACCTCAGCTTCTCACCTTCTGATCTCGTCCTTGAGATCTTTGGCCTGTTCCGTCAGCCTCATGGAATTGGCTTCGCTCTCACGGAGCAACTAACAACAACAAAAGCGCACTATAAGCATTTCATATTTCTGTATCATTCATTGGTTCACCTCCTACGGGATATAACTCGAACTCATAAGTGACCAGTTCCCAGTCGCCTTAATAGCTTAGTTGGTAGAGCAGTGCAGCGTAATCACACGGCCACGGGTTCGAGATCCGTTTAAATTTGGATTTTTCAGTTCAGGCTTTCTTGGCAACTGCTTACAACGGATGCCAATCACGCGCTCCCCTCAATAACATCTTTTTTTTATTTCGAAAGTAAAATCTAGATGGACGTCCATCAAATGTTTCCATGACGAATGACGAATTCACCTGCCGCCAAGAGATAGTATAGTAATTTTACTGTTATTATTTAGTATTATCATTTTATTATTTCTTTTCTCCTCTCAGAAAAAACTGAGAGGAGAGTAGCTGACGTCTGATCTCACCCAAGAGAAAGAATTCTAAACCGCCATGAGACTTTGTGATATGTACGGTAAATAAATCCTCACCCAGATAATAAATACAGCCAGTTCAGTTCAGGTAAACATCAAGTTGTTACCCGCAACTTAAATGTTCAGCGCAAATCTCACTATCCTAGCTGCTTCTAGGAGACAGGGCTTTTCGAGGGTTCCAAAGTTCAGCTGGTTTTACACAGCCAATGGTGGCCCACCGTTTATTGAGATTGTACGCAAAGCCCCAATAACTATAGGGATCACTGTCACTTCACTGCAGTTCCACACCCTTTTGAATTCCCATTTTAAATCCTGATATTTTTAGTTGTATTATCATTATTATTATTATTATTATTATTATTATTATTATTATTATTATTATTATTACTACTACTATTATTAAATTTATACGAACGTTCCATTGAAAGTAGCTCATAAAGTACTTTACATTGAGTGCCTAAACCAATTTCACGATTGTTTTGTTTTGTACAACTACATGAATTCTTGGTTTTCACGTGACGTCACGGCGGCCATGTTGGAGCCCCTAAACAAAGAAACGGCGGCCATGTTGGAGCCCCGAGCAAATCCTCCGGGAATTTAACTATCATTATGCAAACGTTTTCTTTTGTTTTCGTTGAGAAACATGGCTGTTGATCACGCGAGTGAAAACCAACAATAGACCTAATCGGCAAACTCAATGCTGCAGCCAATTCAAATCTATTGAATGTGCATGATAATGTAGCATTCATATTTAAATGATATGGAAATACCTGGAACAACGTTTTATTCCCAGAGGGATTGAATTGGGTACAACATTGAGTTAGACGATTAGGTCTATTGATTGGCTCGTAAATCTTACAACACATTCTCGGCCACGCCTTTTCGCGAGCACAGTGTCGGCAACATTTTTTTTAAATTTGCGTTGTGATTGGTTAAAATCATTGCATTCGCTGCTGTGATCAAGAACGCTCTCGACCACGTGGTAAAACAAAATGCAGGTTTTCTGCTATAATCATCACTCCTCAACATGGTCAATGACAATGCTACTGGAAACTACTAACCACCACATGTTGTTTCCTACCTCTGACAGATGTTCCACTTTCTTGTTTGCAGTTGTAATACTTGAGAGCAGAAGGTTTTCGTCCAAAGGAGGCCCTCGTAAGCCTAAAGACAAACGAAGAAAAGTTTTGTCCCGTATCACATAATTAACGAAACCGGAAGCAAATGTGAATCGAAACAAGAGAAAGTTTTCTTTTTTTTTGGAAGGGGGATGAGAGAAGAGGCAATACCTCATCCTGATGCATCCCCACACAGACACCCACTTTGACCTTAAACCGAAGAGAACCGAAATGGATTGAAAGAGACAAGAGCGCGGGCGGGAAGGAGATGAAATGCCTTAGACTTGTGGGGGAGGGGTCATGAGGCAGAGCCTAGTTTCCCACTCTGATTCGTACACCAACCTTCAATCCCTTCACCTTCTTTAAACCCAAAGACGACCCTAAAGGCTACGTGTACTCACCCTCGTCGCTTCCTGGTGTAATGGGACTCTTCGGCATTGTCGGGGAAAGAATTTTCTCGAGCGTGGAGGCGATAGATGGTGTAACTGGGGTGCTGGGAGCAGAACCAACCTGAAGAGGAAACAGTTCTCCTGTTATAAATTGACCTTGCAATTGATTTTTTCATAGTTAATCGAGGATATGAAACCTTAGAAACTTTCAAAAGCGAGAGCCATTTTGTTGCAATCTAAGTTGAATTGACCGTGACCCTGCACAATCTTTTGTTTTCGCTTCGCACGGGTTCGCAAATTAGTTGCGCATAATTTAATCGAAGGATTTGATTGGTTATCTTCTCGACAAAAGGTGTTTTGTGCAGGATCAAGGCCAAAAATACGGACAAAAACATGAAACAAAGGAACTTGTCCAGTTTCATAACCATTTCCATGGATTAACTATGATTTTTTTAACCAGCGACGAAATTGTGTTCAGAAGAATGTAGGGTTATGATCGACTGAAAATCAAACTTCGGATTCCGCATAATTCTTTCGATACCGACTACAGCTATCAGTTGGGGGAGAAAACTAGTTGGCGCATCAGCTGAAGTTCGCCAATTCCACCAACAGACGTCTCCCACTTCACTAAAATTTATGGAATCTTCTTGAGCAGCAACACCAACTTCGTAATTTAACATCAAACAAAAGCCACGTCATCGACGTCGAAAGAAAACGCGAATGAATTAACGATACATAAAATCTAGAAGCATCCAACAATCCAGTTTCTACTTAACTATATCGCAAGCGACTTACTTGGAAACTCAATACCAATCAAAACTTCCGCTTACGACTCCACTGATTGTTTGTCAAGAAAGCAGACGCAAAGGATTGTTCGAGAAAGGAACGGTAACCGGCAAATTGTCGACTACATTTATCACGATAAGAGTAAAAAAATAGAGAAATCGAAATGTACTGTCAAGCCAGGTCAAAGGGGAAACCTATCACTTCCGCTCACCGTCGTTCACTTGAAAAACGCCTGTGCTTGACTTTTTTACTTAACACTCTACGACTTCCACTTTGACGCTTTACAACATTTCGGTTTAGCTGTTCTGCTCGCTTTCAAGAGGCCATTCATATGAAAGCTACCAATCTGATTTCAACTATTTTTCATTGCACACTTACACTTGCTGCGGAATCAGTTTGTGCTAATTCACTCTGATCCATGCCCTGAAAGCCAAAAAAGTATGGCAACTGTATTACAGCTCAAACATCATGGAAACCAAGCAATTAAACCCCTTAAGCTCAAAAAGGGAAATTCCCTTGTTCGCATCGTATCGTATCGTTTCAGTCGATTTGGCGGCACCATAAAGACTAGGATGAAATGTATCGTATTCAGATGCATATGTTCAGATTACCCTGCCATTAAAAAAAAATCAAACAAAAAAGTGAACTCCTTACACCCACCTCCCCGGGTCTCCTTTCCTCACTTCTGCTCAAATGCAGCGCGAGATCTGGTGGCGAACGAGACCTTCCTGTGGCCTGCTGGGAACGCTGCTCCGTTTCCTGTTGTAACCGGTTTAACTTGTCTTCAGCTTCAGTTAATTTCTGTTGGAGTCGTTCTAGCTGAGCCCGCTGTTCCTCTTTGACCACTTCGAGTTTTTCCTGCAAGTAATTTGCGAAAGGTCCAGTCAGAAATAGCACACAAAATCAAATTAACAGAAAGCAGATTGCAGTGACCAGCAGTTTCATTGACAAGATGGATTGGGGGTGTATTTGCATTCGCGCAGGCTCGGGAGACCTGCTTTCTAAACTGGTCGGAAATCTTCGGATGCTGCGCTTCTACGCCAGTTGCGTGACCGGCTCACTAAATCTCCGTTATAAGCTCGTATACCATATGGTTGCACCAAATACTTCCAGGCTGAAAGACGTGTGGCAGGACACAGAATTTCTAAGTTATGAACTCATTAAAATCCACTTCTTCCGTTCGCGCTCGTTGGATACGAGATTAATCACAGTCAACTCATACTTAAGGGCGCTCATGGAATTTCCTGGAATGATTGTTAAATAACGAGATGACGATGCAGAATGTTAAAACCTTGATCCGAAGTCAAACAGTTGTCGATTAAAATGTTAAAAGTAATAAAAAAGGAAAAAAAAAAGAGTGCATCCAAACTTTTCTCCAATACTCACTCTTCCCAGAAGTTATGGACTCACAAAATGCTCGATATACCCTGCGAGCAGTTGGTTTCGCCTACGCTTCCCGTGAGAGAAACCACTGCGAGCAACCGTTACGTTTCCTTGAGCGAGCCGCCGCTAAGGGCGAACAGATCAAATTTGAACCGGTAAAACGAGTTTAAAAACTTATTGTGGTGCTTGCGCATGCGTTCATCTACGTAACTACTGCGTTTGGACGAGCCTACTGTGTAGTGATTTCCATACTTTTCCCGCGAAATAAGATGAAGTGATGTCAAATGCATCACGTGGGGTGTGACTTACTTCGCACATGACGCTGAGACACAAATTGCGGTTTTACCTTGAGCTGTATAATTTGAGTGCAAGTTTTTTTTTTATTTGCTGGCCATGGCGCGCCATTCCATAAATAGCAATTAATGATAAGACAAATATACTTGTACATGTAGCTGCTGAGAATGATTGCTGTTCGAACGGTTGCTCGCAGCGGTTTCTCTCTCGTGAAGCGTAGGAGAAACCAACTGCTCGCAGGGTATGCTCGATACTACTGACAATAACCTATTGTTAACAAAACTTACTTTGCATGCTTAGCGGGGTCATTTGATTTAATGCGATTTTACATTGTTTACAGTTCCCGCAACTCGTAGAGCAAAAATACTCGCCAGTGAGATTCCGGTACCTCGGATAACCATACCTTGAATGTCGCAGCTACGGACTCGTTCTGTACAGTCATGTGCCTGATAGCCTCAAGGTGCTCTTCATTCGCAGTGGTTCGCTCAGACCTCAGACGCTCAAACCTGGAACAAAAATCATCCCCAGTTTACCAATTGCACCAATGTTGTCTTTACTTCGGTGGAACAAGTGTCGTCCGGGAGAAGCACTATTGCTTGCTCGATCCTACTTTTGTGTCCGTTCCGAAAATCGTAGAACATGTATGTGAAAGCACCGATTTGTACCAACCTGTCCTTCCAGTGAGCTTCCTTGTTATCAATATCTTGTATCAATTTGCTGTGCCGAGCCGTCAGTGTCTCCTTCTCGCTTTCCAACTCTTCATAATCACCTTGCAACGTGTTGCATTTATCACTGGTGAAATAAAGCAAAGAACACATTAAACGAACGCTGAATGCCTTAATGGGGAGTGAACCTAGAAGTTGTTAACCTTTTAAGGACTGAGCGGCCCCCCATTAACGAGCAAAATCGTCTGGTGTTAGACAGAGTGTTATATTTAAGTGGCCACTGGGAATTAAAGAATCGACACTGCTGGAAACGCTTACTACCCTTACTAAACAATTTCTCGTGAAATGACCACTAAATTGAATCACCTTGTAAGACAGTTACTTCTTCCAGGCAAATAGAACGAACTGTTCAATACTCGACTCTCGAGCCAATTCGACATTAAGACAGGTTTTAGTCACATGATCTTGTTCGCACCACAATTTATTCAAGTTAATTTATGCCAAACCAATTTCCAAGTCCAACTTTTCGAGTCGAATTCAAGTATTCTTGGTTCGCACCAACGTGATGAGACAATAGAAAATGACCCCACAAGTCTTGAATGATAATGGAGTCAAATTTCCAAAGGACGTTTTAATGCCTTGTATGCTTATTCACGGTTATGTGAGCAAATACCGAAATCTTTGCACAGATTGAAACTGTCGGATAGTGACTAGTATCTAACGGACAAAGTTATCCGAACAATTGGAGGCTGGAAACTATTAAGTTACAAAGGGAATTCTACTACTAGAAATCTCACGGCCAAAAACAGTTTGGGTAAAGTATGACATAGAATTAAACAGTGAGGACGACAAAAAATGGGAACCTTTTGTAGATTATACGTGTACATTATGATTTAATTGTCTTTATTTTTTGCACGCTTCCTTTCCGCTGTTTTACTACTTAAAGAGGCATTGTCACGCTATTTTAGTCAAACTTCAAAACACCAAAAGACGTCTTTGCATCAAAGAAGACCAAAAATAATGCTGTAGTTTTGTTACCAATAACCACTGAAGTGCACTGAAGCTATTCTTCGTTGTTTGCGGCCAAGGATGGAGAGGATGGAAATGGATTAAAAAATTGAAAAAACTGGCCGGGTTTTTCTTCAAGTTTTGAGACGATGTCTTCAGAAAGTCGCCAAACATCAAAGCTCTTTGTGCCATAAATACATTTCATATCTTGTCAGTGGGTTACAAGGAATGTTGTACGTGTTAAAGTACCAATTTAGGTTTTTACCTAATCTTGACTTAAAAACATGAAATTTAGCATGACAGTGCCCCTTTAAGCTTAAGCCCTCTATATTTTCTGGATACTGAAGACTGTTTTTAGCACACTCTTATTCTAGAAGATTAGTCTTAAGTAAATAGTGTGTGTAATTTATGGGGTTATTGTTAATGTATTGAATTGTAAGAAAGAAAATTTGTTACTAACTGTTGAATGTTAACAGAAACCCATAAGGGTTGAAACGTGTAACGCGCGTTCACAGCTTCCGAATATTCGGTGCGAACTGATTGGTTGAATGTTTCAGTGCGAAGTACCATATTTAGAAACCCCTCGCTCTTGTTGTTCCAAATATGGTACTTAGAAGCTTGTTTCCCAGCACACAAGGAGCCGTTACACGTTTCAACCCTTATGGGTTTCTGATGTTAATTAATGAAAAAAAAAAAAAAAAGTTTGGAGCTTTCAAAAAATGCACACCAGAATAATCAAAAGTTCCCAAGACTAAATGCCAGCGCGTACTTACTTTGCTTCCTGAAGTTTCATTTTCAGTTGTTCAATCGCTTGCTCAAACCGCACTCTAAAAATAACGAGAAAATGAAAACGAGATTTAAAAGCGCTCACCAAAGGTAAAGCCACTTTATTTAACGTCCGACGGTGCTCCGTTAGCTCTGAAGATGCAATCTTGAGCTAAGACACGCTTGCGACAGACATTCCCGAGTCGTGTGCGTGTTAATGGACGAAAGTTATGACCTAATGATAGTTACATGCGAAGGTCGTGAAAAATGGTATCTCTTAAATCGTCCTACACAAACCTTTCCGAATTTTCCATCTCGGGCGGTTGGGGAGTGGGTTTGGACTTCTGCTGTTTAAGAACACTGTGAACACGAGTCTGGAGGGAAAAAAAAAAGAGAATCAAAGCCAGTGATGTTGAGAGGCTTAAAAAAAGAAAACGAAGTTTTCAAATTAACTAAAGCGTTTTTTGTCCAAAATAACGGACATTTTAAAGCGTTTCTTCAGTCACTAGAACAAAGCTAAAGATCGTCGTTCGTTTTTGCTCATGTTAACGTTTACACTCCGTCTCGTTAATATACAAGTTTGTTTCAAGAAGGCATCAAGCAAAACTTACAAATTGGCTTCAAAGGTTGAAATAACTTGTTAAGCACTTCCCTTTTTTACGTCTTTTAGTTTCTGTACGTATCGAAATATTAGCCATCAAAAACTTCAATGATTGCGTTTCAGCTTGAAGTGCATATGAGACCATACATTATTTTCAGTAATGAGCATTGTTAGAGTAGCAATCCTCGTGAATTACCTGCAACATCGGGCTCAAATCTTCAGATTAATTAATCATGAATAATTAATTATGAAATGCACTTTTGAAATTCAGTGACGATTTCTTGGCTGATCGATGAGATAACGCTAGACATAAGCTAATGCCGGCGGCAAAAATAGTAAACGAAGACTCCCCTACAAGTTCATTTCTTTCTAGTTTTGGGCACCTGATCACAATAGGAAAACAGTTTATATGCACCATTGCACTTGACAACAAAATATTCCATCAATTTAGTTCAAGATAAAACTGAAATCGGAAAATACATATCTGTAATTACAAATATCCGTGCGGCATTCATAAGAAAATGGTGTAGGCTTTTAGATTAGTAATCTCCTGTATTTATTGATTGTTAGAACTCTTCTTGTAATGTCTGAATAAAAAGTAAATTGTGGTTGATGATTGTAAAATAATCCATTCTAGAGAAAACTATCGTTCTCTTTTTCCAAGCCCTCCGAAAATGGTTCATTACATGTACCTTGTAGCTTTCGAACTCAGCACGCGTGGCATCATGGGCCAGTTTGGAACTTTCCCATTCCGCCTTCACTTTGGTAAGTTTCGTTTCCAGGCTGTCAACACTTCGTCTGTTACTCTCAGCTGAGGCGCGAAGCTGTGGTGCGGAGAAGAAAAACAAGTTGTTAATAAGAATGACAGATTTTCAGGCTTGGAGCTAATGAAGGTAACAGTATTTACAAAGATCCTCTTCGATTCTCCTCTACAACAATAATATTTGTTAAAACTGCCAGGCAGGCAGACGCTATGGAGACAACAGTATCTCTAAATAATCAGTGAGGTTCAGAGGAGTCCCCAGAAACGAACAAGTAGGAAGGTTCTGCGCGAGACGTTCTTGAGCTACGGCCGGAAGCCGGAAGTGAGCATTTCGCATACCAGGAGAGTAGTCTCTCCCAGACTATTAACCTAATCGTCTTTGATAGCGAAAAGATACTTCAATACAAACGAGGTAGTGTGAAGCCAAGTCAAAAAGGAACACAGCTCAATTCCGTTTGCCGTCCATGGCACAAAACGTCTTGTACTTAAAAGTCCAACTCAAGCGTGACAAGAAGGAAGTATGTAGTTCTTTATGCAGCGCCATATTGGTAGATTTTGTGGGGTTTCAAGGCGATGACAAATTAAAATTGGCAACTGATTTAAATGTGGCTTTACTTACTTGTTGTTGGTAGCTTTGGCTTTCAGCCATCAAAGCGGATATTTCCACCTGTGCAGGGACAAAAAGAATTTTTCATAAAACTCCGTAGATACAATTTCGCATACTAGTCAATGACACATTTACTTGACACAAAATCTTGCGCACTGCACAGCTCAGCAATAGACCTTTTTGCAGATACGGCGGCCATTTTGCTTTCTATTGTTCCGAAACTCATTATGGGATACTCAGGGGGCACATAAATATGTATTTGCCCCCTGGGCATCCCATAATAGCTATTCGAAACAATAGAAATCAAAATGACCGCCGTATCTGCAAAAAAGGTTTATGGAAAAACTTTATAACTGGACCATACAATTGTAATTTCCCCAACAACTACAACCGCGCATGCAAAACGTTGCTGAGTGACATTTTCTCTTTATAAAATTCCTCGTCTCCAATACAACAAAGGCGAACGGCAACTTTTTACGAAGTTTTCAGTAGGTTTCCTTTATTAGGGAGTCGGACAAATACGTGCAAAATCGGTTTGTTTTCTTGACGTTTTACCGAAGATTGTAACTTGTAGCTTTTATCAAGTGCTCTCTTGACCGGAGAAGCATAGTAGAACAATTTAGCGGCAATATCGCGAAAAAAAGTTTGAAGGAAACGATTACCATCAATAACGTATGTTTGCAATTTGACGTCAGCCTCGGTTTGAAAGCGAGATCAAGTGCAACTATTTACGCCAAAATGGTTATCAGTGATACTTTACATTTGAATCAGGTTAATTCGCAGTATTAAGATGGAGTCAGGTCCCTTTAAAGCAAGGGAGGGCCACTGATGTCAGAGAAACACTGGATCGCGCAACCTAATGTTTTCATACTGCCAAAAGTGAAGCCCGTGGCACCACCTAGTGAGGGCCACTTTCGCACTTAAGCTTGATACAGAAAGTGCAGTTATGGGTAGAGACGGAACCTCCTTCGTGATTATCTGGCAAGACGATGAAAGTGGTTTTTACAACATTGTCACACTGCTTTCCTCTAACTTTGTCTTTAACTGAGGTCTCAAGGTGGTCCCAACAAAATGGCCGTCGCGATTTTGTTCTGCTTCACTTCAAACAACAGATGTTTTGCAAGTATGCAACAGACAATTGCAATTCACGTTTCGTGTATTTCATTAATAACTTCTGTTTCCAAATGGCTTAAAAAGACGAACAAAATTACCTTGTTCTCCTCGGCCTGTTGCGTGATAGATTCCAGCTGTCCTTTCAATTCAGAGCCAGTAACCTGTTGTTCCATTAACTGTAAAAAATGGCGGAGACTTAATTCTAATTCTCACTGTTGTGTTCTCAAACATGCAACAAAGCAAGAAAACACACACTTAACTCGTTAACAGTAAGTGGGCACGTGAATATTGTCATTTGAGAACACTGGTGACATACGGGAATGCAACATTTCTCCTCCAATGTTCGAAACAATTTTTGCTATTTTTGAGACAATGAAGATTCGTTTGTTGGTGCTCCGATTCTAGGGCAAAAGTTTTCTTTTGATTGAACAACATGGCTTCTTATCAAGTGAATAATGCTAGAGCAAATAATTGAAACTAGAGCATGGAAAACCGCAAGGGGACACACTGAATGCTGTAAGTGCAGATTGTGTGGTCAACAAAAAGAGACTGTACAACATCTTTTGGCTGGATGCAAAACGATAGCAAGCAGTGAGTACGTAAAAAGACAACAGAGCGCTAATTGCGATGGCCGTTTCCTGGGCAAAGGAATACAATTTGTTAGATAAGAATGTGAAATGGTACCAGGAAAAATGGTCAAGGGGACATGTTTTGGAGAATTCTCAAGCAAAGCTGGTGTGGGACTTTGAGTTTAAGTTGAGAAAGACGACAACATCTAAAAGACCAGATTTGATACTTGAAGAAAAGGAAAAGAAGAATATCTGGATATGTGATATGGCGTGCCCACAAGAAAATAACATCGAAAAGAAGAGAATTGAAAAAAACAAAACAAATTACAGACAGCTTGCATTTGAATTTGTGCAAGAAGGTTGTTGCTGAGATGCAGAAGACAATTTTAATGGACAGTGAGACAATAATCCGAAAAGTGTTGTCAGGACTTGTCCAGAGTGACACTGAGTAAAATTCATGATAAAAACGAAGTTGTGAAAGGGGCCAACAAAATTCTTGGTGGTCCCTGAATTAGGCTATATTGTTTGAATTTGAAATATAGCTATAATCTTTACATAATAATAATAATAATAATAATAATAATAATAATAATAATAATAATAATAATAATAATAATAATAATAATGGTCTTTATTCAACAAAAAAGAGCAACAGACGTGCTCAATTAACAGTATAACTAATTAAACTACAATATAAAAAAGACACCTATTAATAAAAACCGATTTAAAACGGTATTTATTCTAGGTAAGATGTAATTATGAGCCCTTTTATGCAGTTGTCTAGTCCGTTTAGGTGGTAAAACTTCCCTTAGAGCAGTTTCTGTGGTAGTAATTCCATGCCACAATTTAAAATCTCTTTTCAATATATCAGTGATATAGTATTGCTTAAGGGCCCACTGACGTATTTTTTAGGGTGCGTTGCTAAATGTAATTGTTAACTAATTTGAGAGAATTTGGCATTATTTTGGTCAGTTTTCCACTTTTGTAAGCCAATGACCCTAAATATGACGTCATCGCCCATGGTGACGTGACCAAAAAAAGAAAACTCTAAATTTTTCTCCGTGCTACGCAATTTGGGTATTTAATCGATGGTTTGATAGTTTGTATTCGTTTTTGAATCCAGCCAAGCATGGTTTTCTTTTTATTTTGAAAAATGTTCTTTTTAAAGACATAAACGATACTGAAATACCCATAACTTTTTCAAAAAAGATGATTTTGAAAAACCAGTGCTTAGCTATATTCTGTATTTGGGGGTGAAACGTGCCATGTAAAAAAAATCAATTCAATTTAAAGACCGCCGGAAATTTAGCTTTCTCTCAAACCGGAAGTCAGTTCGTTTACACATGCGCAGTTGATCTGAGAACGAGTGCGAGGAAGGGCGAGGAAAAACCTTTGATGGAAACAACAGTTCGTGAGGTGACTTTTGCTTGTGAATGGATTTTCTTACCGGAAGTAACATTTCACTTCCTTAGCAACGCCGATAAATCCGTCTGTGGGCCCTTAATGCAATATCCTGACTTGAACGCCCCAGCGAAAAATCTATCAATCCTACTTAAATACTCACTCTAAAAGGTATTACCCCAAAATAAAAATAGATAAGATTACACTTTGAAAAGGTAAATCTAAACTACTGGTAGAATACTTGTAATACCTACACACCCTAAAAATATATAACCTACTGCTGGCTTTACTCAACAAGTATTCAAACTGTGTGTCCCAATTCATAGGATTTGCTTATCCTTGCGTTCAATGATATCACAATTCTTAGGCACAATGATAAACCGGTTATGGTATTTTACCTGCTTTTTAGCTTCGGCGAGTTCCTTCTTTGTTTTAACAAGCATGGATTTCATCTTCAGCGCTCTTTCTTCGGCTTGCTGTCTCTGATTGTCTACCATGTCTACGGTATAGACAAAACGAAATAGTAAGAACCACAGTCTGTAAACAGTCCTGAAAACGAACTTTCAAAAGTAAGAGATGAAACTGGTAAGCGTTCGTCCCGTAATCATGAACGAAACTATACCAGTTTGACTTTAGAAAATTTGGCTTCCTCGAACGAGCTTATCAACCTTGTTTGACACCGGTTGAAAAAGTTTATCAACACAACCAACCGAAAACGGTTGATCCCGAAAGAACACAGTTTTAATTTTTTACGGTGGTATTTCGACCTTTATCAACTCATTTGATAATTAACAATTATTCTACGAGGGCGCGCTGGATATGAAGTAATAGATAACGCGTCGAGTTGGTTATAATCATTTCATATCCAGCAAGCCCCAGCAGAACAATTGTTTTATTAAAAACTCCAGGATCAAATCCTCTTCCACTAAAGCATCGATTTCTGCCTCGGTCAATTCCGGTCCAAAATGGCTTTTGTCGGCCATTTCTTCCGGCTCAGAGCTGGAAAAATGTTTACAGCTCGCTTTATTGCTAACGCGTTCCTTGACCACATTAGGTACTGCAGGTATATGAACTGATAGCCTTCGTCCGGCGAACCAATGTAAAATACTGGAAATCTGATATCCGTAGTTCAGTTTTTAATAAAGCCAAATATTCGTGTTTTATTCTCCCTGCACCGACGCAGCACTACAGTTTCTCCAGAAGCTAATTAGCCCTTTCCCAGTCCGAGTATGTTATGATATTTAGCACCTGCACTGATTATGAAAACGAATACAAGACGGTAAGAGGAAACCGGGATGAGAGTCCTTGTATTGAAGCACTCCTACTGGTAAGAAATTTCACACATAAACTTCACCCTAGGCTGGCTGTAACAGAAGATCCAAACTACGAAAATTGCTTGAATATGAAAGGCCCACGAAGACGCGGCCGATCTATTTTTCTCCTTTTTGTACGAACTCAGTCTCTGGCAAGCTACGTTAGCGTGAACGAACTTTTGCCCATAACAAGCTCGTAGCTAGTCCAACCAGCAGTGATAAATATAAAAGAAAAATAGGCTGCTATTATGAAGGAGTTGTTTGCAGCTGAATGGAAAAAAACTTCATTTTTGCCCGGCTTGCTTTATTTTCACCCTTTATCTAAACTATTGTACCTCCTTCAAGCCAACCAATCATTGCAGCCCTTTCCTTACCTATCTGTGCCTTAAAATCGTCTGCCCTCTTCTCCGTCCTTGACACTTCCTCTTGTGAGTCCTGCAGCGCCTTTTCTCTTTCAGACAGTTTGGTTTGCAGTGCTTCGAGCGATTTCTGGTAATCCTCCATCTCCAAGCTCATCAAACTGCTTTGATTGGCTTCCTGATTTTATTAATAAGCACTAAGTGTCAATAGTTGATGCATAAAAAACTATAAGGAAAGCCGGCAATGTTATTACCAATTGCGTCCTAGTATCCCTCCAAAAAATAACTTTTGGAAAAACATCGGAAATTTTGAGAAATGGGCCACAGACGTGTGCTTCTTGGAAGAAGCTCCGACAATATATCGGATCCGAAACTACGAAGCACATGAATCAAAGTACTATCAACATGGTAAGTAGGTTTTCAACTCAGGTAAGACAAAACTAAGTTACTGCATGGGGTTATAAACAGAAACGACATCAGGTAAAGACAAAGAAGGACCGAAGTACATCGGAAGTAGCCTGGACACATTTTGAGGCTTTCGAAAAGGGCATACAAAGTATCTCCGGGGCTCGAATAACTTGACTGGGCAACAAATAAACTGGTTAAGTAAATACCTTTTCAGCAGCTTCCAGCTGCCTTCCGGTAGTTTCCAGTTGGTTCCTTGTCTCCTCGTGTCGCCTTCGTTCTTCTGTTAAGTCTTCCTCGATGGTTTCCAGTTTACTTGACAACTACAAACGAAAACAAATTTAAAAAGTGAAACTCCAGTAAAACTATATAGCAACAATTTTCAATCACAGGATAAACAAGTAAGTTCAGAATCAGTTTAACTTGAGCATATCTTATCAACAGAATCTGACAACGGCTAACTTTCTGGAAAAGGACATTGCAACAGAAACAAACGAATTTCGTCATTAGTGGCTGTGTATATAAGTGGCGAATGCTGTGGTAGGTACTTGGTGTCTCTTTTTCTATTGTTTCAAAATTTTTTAAACAAGGTATAAAACGTTCAGTAATTATACAATTACCCTAACCTAACCCTAACGCTAACCCTAATCCTAACCCTGAAGGTTTTACCGTGTTTAGATAATTTTGTGCAATAGATAACCACTAAATGACAAACTACACCAAGTACCTACCAATGCTGTTTGCCAGTTGCCAACAGCGTGGTAAATGATGAACTTTCAAGCTAACGAACCGACTGAATGACTGACTACACGACTTACTGCTCGAGAGTCCTATAACTGTTGTTGAAACAACTTGAACCAACCTCAGCATTCTCCTTGTCGGCCTTCTCAAGGTCTTCTGACGTTGCCGTAAAATCATTTTCAAGAGCTTTAATTTCCTGCTGGGCCTTCTCATTCCCTGTTCGTAGCAACTGTTGGAGGAAGCACGCATTGTTTACAAATAGTCTTCCCATTCAAGTTCACAGACACAGCCTTCCTTTACAAATCATTGCTCACGAAAAAAAATCCAGTGATGACTTTCGAACGATGACAGTAACACATTTGAATTGGTTTTACGCATCATGCTTCCGCCTATTTTAATTTTCCAAGAAGTTATCGAGACATAATGCAAAAACGGGAGATTTGCAAATACAGGAAAGACGAGGGTGACAAGACGGTGAAGAATAAGATAAACAAACTGTCTCTCAAGCGAAGGTTAAGAATAAATGGGCACTTTAAACCATAAGGAGCTTTACGTAAGAAATTAACAAGATTCATAAGCTACTCCTCCACGATCCGTTCCCCTCCCAAGGTGTTCACACCCCCAATCTGCGTCAAAATGAGTTAATACATTGTGGCTGTACAGCAATTTTAATTCGTAAAATAACAGGACTATTTTTACTACCATGCTATAAATTTTAACAAAAGACCCCACCCCCTTTCCCCATTCAACGTCGCCTGTTTGTAGCCAAAGATCAAAGGAATTACGACACAACATTGTTTGGAGGGTGACAGAGGGGCGAATTGGGTAACCTTGCCAGCACAAAACATAAAAATGACGGGGGTTGAAAAGGTCAAAACGTCAACATTTTTGTCGCCGATTACAGACAATACAACGAAAGAAAAACGACATATTTCTTCCGCCTCACTCCACGAGTTAACCGACTATGACAGATGTTGTGGTTGCGCTTGGTTCGTTAAACCTTACAGTACCTCAAGTTCCTTTAAGGTTTCTTGAATTTGCGCGTTCAGTTTTTCCTGTTCCGTTTTCGAATCAGTTCTTTCTCTCTCTACAACCTACAGTAAATACAACAAAAAGAAAGCATTTGACAACAACGCAAATCGACTTTCAACACAGCCCGATTCTTTGATTTGTACAACGCTCAACTCTTTCTTCAGTAACGATGACAGAGACGAAGAGGCAAAATATGATCCTCCAGTGCAGTCAAACCTGGGGAGAGTTTTAACTGTAGATCTTGGGCCTCTGTCAACGCCTTTGAAGGGAGGGACAGGGGAGGCCTGGGAAAAACCGTCCAGGAACCGTTTCTATGGACATCTTTAGCTTGTAAGTTTTGTTTTCCCATTTCAGACCACACGATGTTACTCTGGGGATCAGCTTCTTTCAAATGTCGTCTTATGCATGTGCACATGTAAGCATAACTTATGACAAAACAAAAGAAAAATTCCCTTGGAAACATCACGTGGTCTGAAATGGGAAAACAAAACGTACAAGCAGAGAGGTCCATTCTCCCGAGATGAGAACAACTATTTTGTATTCAGTATTTCCACGCAAACGTTTGTTAAGATAAATTCTTACCTTTAGCAGAGCTTCGTAATTTTTGTTCAAGCTTTCGTTTTCAGCTGACAATTTTTCTGCTTCTTGACGTGTATTCGCCAATTCCGTCGTAACAATGTCATTTGACCTAAAGCATAATAATAAAAATGTTCACTAATATAGAGAATCGATATATAACGTAATTATAAGTTACGATATTTTAAGAGTGTGTTCTAGACGATCTACTGACCAATTTTAACCGCAATCAGTTTTGATTTAAGCAAGGGAAGTTTTCCAAAACAACAAACACGAACTGTTGTCAGTTGCAAGGTAGAACTCCTGGAAAAGTCATGACCAGACTTCAAGTTTCTGCCTTGAAAATCGAAGACAGATTAACAAAGCCGACAAAAACGACAATCGTCAGAAGTCTTACTGCCAGTTAAAAGTTGAGTCGGAATCCAAATCACCCAAAAAAGTTTGTTTTTTGACCAGAAAACAAAAATACCCAAGTAGATAAAGACAGGTGACCATTGAGAATGCGTTCGGTAAACGACGGGCTATCTTTTCTATATGACCGAATCTTTCCTAAATGCTTACGCAGCTGAAATGAGTACAAAAGCCAATTGAAACACAGCTTACTTCGTCTTCTCCGTGTCCAGTTCTTCACGAAGCTTGGATAATTGGTTTTGAAGGTCCTGCGTCAAAACGAAATTAAATATCTATCATGAGAAGGAATACAATCAGGTACAACATCATCAACCGCCTGGATTTGTTTTAGTAGTCCGGAAATGACCTCTCTTGCGCTTTAGTGATACTGAGCCATTTCGTTGTTCCTTTAGTTTGGGACTATAGGCCACTTTGGAAAATACCATAATACTTTTTGTTTGTCCCCTCAAATTTTGCATAAGCATTGTTTCCAGTTTCTCTTGGGACTCACAATGGTCCCAAGAGAAAACAAAAACAATGCTTATGCAAAGTTTTGGGGTACAAGCAAAGAGTATTATGGTATTTTCCGAAGTGGCCTATTGCGATGTTTCTCGTGACGTCACCCAATGTTATTAACATGCCAACCAGAACCTAATTGGCTGTTGAAGCCATGGCTTATTTCGTTTCGTGGCTGGCAAATTTGAATGTCAAAAGAAATGTGACGTCAATATTTGTAAACAAGAAATGTCGGTATTGGGGTAAAACTAAAATGAAAAGAACCTGATTTTTTTCACTACGATATTTAAAGCTTGAAGTCGTTGGGTACATATGTCGTGGATTGCAAGTAGTGAAATGCACGCCACTTAAGCCTCGGCACAATTTGTCTTCCCAACCTAGAAATGTAGGCAATCAACATTTAAAGAAACCTCCACTCCGACGAAGAATAACTTCAAATAGTAGGAAGTAATGTTTGCAAACAAATGGTTTTTTTTTCAAAAAAGGGTGTTTGCAACAGGAAATTTTTTTTTTTACAATCTTTCATTTTCATATTTCCAGGGCGCCGACATTTTGAATGATTGCGACGTATTATTACTGCTGCCCTATTGTTCCGACACAAACAGCTTTTTCGTTATGATAATGACAACAAGGCAACCGTAACATGTACATGACCCCAAAGGCTTCTTACATCAACTTTAACTAATATCACAAAAAGTTTCCTTTTAAAGTAACCATTTGAGTGTCCATGTTATTCTTTATATTTACCTGATATTCATTTGTTTGTTGAAGCATTTCATCTCGCTGTTTTGCAAACTGTTCGTTCGCAGCTTGAGCGTTTTCTTTGAGTCCTTCAATTGCTGAAGTTAGTTCAACTTTTTCATCTTTCCACTACAGAAAACAAACAAAAAGCTTGGGGACAAGATCACAGAGAAATGGACTGTTCCATGCTTGCATGCTGTGGTCAAAACCTTAAATACGGTCATTTCACGACGATTGCGTGACAAGCCAAAAGAATATATCCGAAGAGGCTAAGGAAGCGATTGATACAGTCACTTTTGTTTGCAGACGCTGTTGTCAAAACCCCAAATTTGGTTGTCGTGTTGCTGTTTTGCAGACCACGGCAAATTAATGTTGTAACGTAAGCAAGTATGTAAGTTTTATTAACAATGTGTACAGGTGTAATAATAACGAGAACGACAATGATAATACTACTTGTACTAATACTACTACTACTAATAATAATATTAATAAAGATAAAGGAAAAATGAAGAACTTTATTTTATAAAATTCGCTTTTCAGTTGCGTTGGTGTTGTCTATGAGATTACTGCAGTGTTCATAAAACGAGATAAAAATCTGTTTACCAAGAAATCAACAATCTGTTCAGTGTTTCCCTACCTGCTTCTTCTGATTCTCCAGTTCCTTTTTTGCTTTGACCGCCATTTGTTTAAACTTGTTCATTTTGTCATCTTTCTCTTTGTTCTCTTTCTGAAGCGCATCTGTAGCATATATTAAAAAGAAAAAAGTGCACACAAATCGAGTTAGAATTGAATTGACGATTACAATGAATGAACATTAAAGAAAAGATACATCTTTACAACTCATCCGTCTTTCTGTTATTCAAATGTACCGACTTCTGGAACAAAAGGACCACCGTGAAGACAGCCAATGAGATTCTAGTTAAGGCACTATCAATCATAAGTGATGTCACTGGTATCTACGCCAGAAATGATTTTTTTTAAACCAACTTTGACGATTCTCTGTCCCATTAAGGACGGTGCCGTAAGGCCATGTTACACGAGGCAATTTTTCTTGCAACTCGCAACGCAACAAACGTTGCGTTGCAATTTGCGAGAAAAAATTCACGTGTAACACCCCATTTTGCAACTGCAATCGTTGCGTTGCGAGTTGCGAGAAAAGTAGAACGACCCTCTACTTTTCGCAACGTTGCGAGACAAGTTGCTTGCGGGGCAATCCCTCTGCAACTCGCAACGCAATTTTGTCAGAATGGGCCAATCAGACAGCTGATCAGAGCTCATCTTTCAGCGACTTAGTGCGTCCGCCAGCGTCCGCCATCTTGTTTGTTATTGTACGCGTTGCAAGTTGCGAAAGAAGTTGCCAACGTGTAACATACCCTCTACAACTTGAAAGGTTTTTTTATTCGTCATCGTTGCGTTGCGAGTTGCAAGAAAAATTGCCTCGTGTAACATGGCCTTTAATTTATAGGTATTTTTATGCGGTGTATGAACATTCGGGAAAAGTAGATCTTAACAAGTGTTATTGACATCCAAAACGAAAATTGTGGGTAACCACGCATATTTTAAAGATAATTGATCAACAATATTTGTAAAAAGCCTTTTTTAAAAAAATACAAAATACAAAACAATGTTGGTGTTTTTTCCCTAATTATCTCTGCAAAATGAATGGTAACCGTCAATTTTCCTTTTGGATACCAACAGCACTTGCTAAGTTCAGCTTTCTCTGTATAGTTTCAAACCGCGCAAAAATATCCCTGTATTAGTGAGCAAAACCCATAGGAAACTTGAGTATCTCGAGATGCGCAGAACGTATGCGCAATAACAATGGTAGGCAGTCGAGACGCAAGTCAACTGTTAAATTTTCAGAACTCCTCAACGTTTTGCTCTTAATTCAAAGATTTCCTTTTATACTTGCAGCTGAATTCAAAAGCATGTAATCGCATTCTTGATTTTTTTGTACATATAACTGTAAACTCCTCGTGGAGTAGGAGGGAAATCTACAGTCACCTGATTGTTTGCAGAAGCCACCCATTGTATAATTCGACCCAAGCTTTTCGTGTGCAATTTATGGCCTGAGTGCAAAACCGGAGGCGAAAAAAACAAGCAAACAAAAGGTGTAACGTCAGTACAGTACACTCTTTACTTCCGGCGGGCCGTTTTGCGGAATGCGGCCCACTAAATTGACCAATGATAATTCACGCACTACTTAAAGAGAACCTCCACTTCAACAAACAAAAAAGCTTGAAATCACAGGAAAGAACAGGTACAGTCAAGTCAGTCGTCACTACTTTCAAAGAAAGTGTTTGTATCCGAAATAAATCAGTTTTAGACTCGCCTATTATTGTTTCCAAATTTCGCGGGCGCCGCCATCTTGAATAATTGTGACGTGTTACGGTTGCCAATTGTTATTAGACAAAAGCTCTTTGTGTTAGAACAATAAAGCAAACGTAGCACGTCACAAATAGGGAATTTAAGATCTACAACGGCGACGGTCGACGAAAACGTCACCTCAAAATATAACTTGGCTCTATCATAAGTCTTTCGCGATTATTTAGTCTCGTTCACGTCCTACAATGTGGGCGAAGTATCCTAAAAATCAATTGGTACGAGCGGTTTTAAAGTTAAAATAGAGAATGAAAGATTCTATGTTGCGTGCTTACGTTGTCGTCAATTTAGTGATTTCACGTCGTCGTTATGCAGAGGACCGCTGAGATACTTGCTTACATCCGTGCTGCACGTGCAGCACCATTATTTATGCACTTTTAACCAATGATATTATTGCTTTGTGGCGTTGTCGAAACCGTCGTCGTTTCTTAAATTCCCTAATATTCAAGATGGCTGCGCCCGCGAAATTTCACAGTGAAAATAAGCGATTTTAACATTCACTTTTCTTGATATAACCACTGTTTTAAAAACAAATTTCGAACAAATTTGTTTGCAAACACAATTTCCTTCGGTTTAAACTTATTCTGCAGTAAGAGTGGAGGTTCCCTGCTCCGTATCAAAGCACTGAAACTTTCTTATTCTAACTTGCCTCTCCCTTTCCCATGATGCTTCAACGCCAAGCAGCAGCATTAGCCATTTACCGTTTCACCAAAACGCGATGCCAAGTCTCAAACTACCACAATACAAGCACGAACAACTTTCAGCAGTGGTAACGCGAAAAAGCACTATTCCTACGGTTTCCACAGTTGGCCAGGAGCGTGAATTTAACAAATCGAAAGTGGTTCAGCGTTGTCTCTACTCTTACCGACAACGATATCCGTCATCACAGTAGTCAAAATTTTGTGAGTCCACAACAAATTAGCCAATCAGACTGCGAGATTACAAGCAATTGTGGTGAAATTTATTTTATTAGTTCAAAGGAAAGAAAAACTCACCTTTAGCCTTCGTGACTGTTTCTACTTCTCTTTGCAATTCCTCTACCTTGTTTGTAAACTGGTTGACCTCTCGAGCGCCAGATTCCATCTCAACACTCAAGTTTGACATAGTGGTTTGTACAGACTCCAGTTCAATCTGTTTTTCGTTTAGCTGAACTTCGACCTTCTTTAGTTCCATTCCTCTCGCCTCAAGAGATTCACTTAGGGACTGGATACTTGATTCCAGGGCGCTGATTTTACCATCAGTTTCCTCCTCGCGAGCTTTACATTTCAGGAGTTCATTACAGTTGCTTTCGATAATTCCATTTTTATCGGAGATTTCGCTGTTCAACCTATTCATTTCCAATTGCTGAGCATCTCTTGTCGATTCAAGATCCGCAAATAGATTCTCTTTTTCCTCGATTAATAACTTCAACTGTTGCAATTCTTCTTCCTTGACTAACAGATCCTTATCTATGGAAGAACGTTGTTGCTCAGAAGCTTTCACTTTTTTACTTAATTTCTTTAGCATCTCCTCTTTCGAAGCAAGAGAATCATTAAGAGTTTCCAACTGAGCAGAAAACTCTTTTCTTTCCACCTTTAATCTTGTATTTTCCTCTTCCCTTTCCAAGATGGATTCATTCAACTTTTCATTGAATTGATGTAGAGTACTTAGTTCTTTTTCTTTACAAACATTGCTTTCTTTAAAGTCAACCAGGTCTCTGTTTTTTAACTCCAAATCTTGTTGCAGCGAAACAATCTTTTCACATTGCTGTTTAATCGTCAATTGACCTTCTCCCTTTTCCTCGTTCAGTTTCTCAATCACTTCTTCCAACGATCTTAATTTTGAGTTCAAATCTTCTACAACTTCAATATATTTATGTAAATTTCCCTGTATTTCGTGGCTGTCTTTTTCTTTTTCTTGCAAACTAACCTCCAGCGATTCAATATGCGATTTCAAATTTTTTGTTTCTTCAGACAACGTGTTGTTCAGTTCTGTAGACGTTGCTAATTGCATCGTAGTTTCTTCGATTTTGACGTTTAACCCGCTAACCACCTCTTGGGAGTCATTCAACTCCTTGTCTTTTTTTTTCGATGTGTCCTTGTAGCTTTCAACTTCCATTTCCTTCGCCTGGGCGCTTTCCTTTAATGTCTCAACACTGAGCTTCAGAGCTTTGATTTCTTCGTCTTGTGAGCTTAACAATTCAGAAGACTTCCTTTCTCCTTCAAGCTGTTCGCTTAATGTTTTTACTTTCTCTTGAGATTTTTGCAAATTTTGCTTTAACTGCTTCAACGCCTTAACTGCTTTCTTTAATTCCTCTTCCTTGTTTTTAAGTTTCTCCGTTAAGCCACTACAACTCTCTTTCACCATTTCAAGTTCATTCTGCTGTTGTTCCAGACTACAGGACAATTCTGTGATTCGATTATCTTTCTCTTCTGAACTTTTGTTCAAATTTTCAATTGTCAAAGCCATCGCTTCTTTCTCGTGGTTAAGAGTTTCCAAATTTTGATTCATCATCTCGACAGATCGACTTAAATCCTCCCTTTCCCTGTTAGAATCGTTTCTCAACTCCAAAAGTTCCTTTTCTCTAACTGCATGCAATTCTTTCAATGCAGTCAATTCGGATTTTACGTTTTCCAATTCTTGTTTCTTGTTGTGAAGTTCGTTTAAAGATTCCAGCAATTCGCTTCCTTTTTCGTCAAAAGACACGTTCAGTGTTTCCACAGTTTCTTTCAGGCAATGGTTATCCTTCAAGATAAAAATAAAAAAAACAATAATCAGCAAATCGGTACTTTTTTAGCGGGGGTTAGGAGCGCTAATGTGAAACAGGGGAAGGTCGTAGGCCACACGTATTCGGACATTCTTGAACCCGAAACTTTTTCTTTCCGGATACGCCTTCCGTCCACACGTATCCGGCGAATTTGCTGGCGAATCCGGAACTTTTTGAATACGCTCTCCAGAGTGGATATTTTTGAATTCGATATGAATCCGGCACCGTGTGGACACCAAATCCGGATATTTGTTTATCCGGATTTTGCCAATCAAGGCTGAATTACAGCATTGAAACCAAACAAAAATGCTGCTCGGCTTTTCTCCCGCCATAGCTTGTTCCAGGCTCCCAGATAGTAGGGAAAGAGAAAAAAGTGCGTGCGAAAAATGAGTGGGGACTTGGGTCGAGGCACGCAGTTGTTTTTGTTTTCCGCAGTTGTTTTCGTTTCCCCTCTACAGCGGCCATTTTGATTTCTATTGTTTCAAAAGACATTATGGGATGCTCAGGGGGCAAATACATATTAATTTGCCCCCTGGGCATCCCATAATTGCTATTTGAAACAATAGAAATCAAAATGGCCGCCGTATCTGCAAAAAGGTCTATGGAAACAGGCCCTGAAAACTCCAGACGCTGGCTTCCAAAAGAAGATCGACCAAATCTTCAATACTCCCACTTAAAGAAGTTTAAAGATTAAACTCGTGGACAAAAATTCAACATAAGAACTCTTCACAAATACAATGAAACCCTTCCAATACGATCACCGTCAGGTTTTGTTCTGATGGGATCAATCATTTTAACCACAACCAGTCTTCGTTGAAGCGATTGTAGCTTCCGAGCACAACAAGTTCCCGACCGTTTTCGGTTGAAGCGCAGTTGCTTCAGGAAATAGGCCTTATTCACGATAGCCGCCATGATGGTTTTCAAATTGTCATGCAAATTAGCCATGTATTAAGCTGAGGGCCAAACATTGGAAAAAAGGCAAATTGCAGATAATCGACTCGTCGAAATATTGAAATAACATTGCTAAAAGCACATTTTAGAATTTAGAATTAAGTACCTTTTATACTAATTATATATATTTTGATTGCGTTTGACATTTTGACTTCCTACTTCGTAATCTGCTCATTTTTCACTAAAAAAACAACGAAGTAACTTGAGTAATCATTCTATTTTACTACTTAGGTGATAAACATTCAATGAACGTGAAACAAATCATCTGTGTGGCTAAGGTGTTCGTTATAACCTCTCGAACTTGTGACGTTTGCCCCCTCAGAAGTATGTAGCTAATTTGTATGATAATAGCAAATCCAACATGCTGGCCATTGTGAATAAAGTCTATTGTTATTACCAGACTTCTCCGGGCAGCTAGAGTCATGCAGGACCAGTAAAAAAAGCCCGCGGAAACGCAAAGGATCTCTCCCTATTTCAATCATTTCAACGGGGCTGGCTGAAAAAAATATATCGGTTAAACAAAATCACCTCTTCAATGTGATTCCAGTCCGCTTTTCCTTTATTGCATGCTTATTTTGTGTTGCGTGACGTAACATACCTGTTGCAGCCCACTGTTGATTTCTTGTAGGTCAGAAAGCTGTTGATAATGTTGTGATTCGGCTGACAGTTGACTCGACTGCACCTCAGCCAGACGTCCCGATAAATCCTTATGTTCCTTCGACAATGCGTCAAACTGCACATGCAAATCGTCTAACTCCTCGTGAAGCTGTTCAACATAATCGTTCAGTTCCTACCAAGAAACAAGGACCTTGTCATTAACGTTCTACAAAATCAGGAAAACAAGAAATACTAAATTCCCTTAAGTTAATCCTCAGTCGACCGCATACATGTAAACGTTACTTCAATTGAAAGTAGGTTGGTAGCAGTCTTACACTTACCCCCTCCCCCCCCCCCCTACCCCCCATGCGACAGTAACTAATCGATGGTTGAGGTCGCTTGCGCGACTGAACCGGAAAATTTGAAAAGACACTTGATTTCGTAAGAAAAGGATTTACCCGGTTTACCTTTTTCTCCCTCACTTCATCGTTATACTTTGCTTGAAGATCGTCTTGGGTTCTAAACAGCTCTTCAATCTCCGCTTCTTGGTGCTAAACAGAACAAATGTGCGCAAAATTAGACGTGGAGGCAATCGAACAAGAATGTCCAACCCGCAATTTGCAGAATTGTTGCGGCTTTATGAGACAGGAAAGCAAATTCGAAATGTAGTTACTTTCAATGAAAATAAGCGTTTCCACTTCATCATTAAGAAAATCGCAAAACAAACCTGCGAGCCTATACGACGTCATTCCTCGGGGCACTTAAATAAACCGTAGTATGGAAATGCTTGTTAGCGGCTCTTCGTTTGTGATACATCAACTGCATGTTTGCGGCGTTTCGTGTGTATCACAACAATTTTTCGTTGATTTGCTGTGGACTCGGTTATGCTCAATTTACATGAGAGCCAATGACTCTTGACTGCGGATTTATGCAGTTCGTTAAAACCAGATTTTCTCATTCCGCCGGAAAGTATTAGCTAGGACATTTTTCACTGGTAAAACTCGCCGACAGTATTCCGTCTAGACAACTATTTCTAACCACAAAACTAAACAACAAGTGGACAGAAAAAACCGAAAAACCTACAAGACATAATACTGGCACATACTTTGAAGAAAACATTACCTACTTCGTTCTTTGATGCTTTTTGGATTTCTAAACAAATGTAAATGAAAGTGAAGTCTTTCACAAGCGACTGAACGACCCTTCATGCATTACGTATCTCAAATCGTAATTGCAAGAAAATCAATAAAATCCAGAAAAATCTACATTAACTCACCGAACTTTTAACGACCGCATAAACACTTGTATATAATGAATGTGCTTGCAAAAAGCAAAGTTGCGAGATTAGACTGGTCCAGACTGAACGCTTAAACTAAACCATAAAACGGATATGCAAATTTGTAAGATAAATACTTCATTCAGTTCGACTCCTTACGTGTCACAGAAATCGCCACAGGTACACAATGACAGGTGTGAATTGATATGTACATCATAACTTATTTTGTTGGAGCCGGAGCTTGGGTATTTGCCCTTGGTTCCTTGTTCACCACTAGTATAAACCTCATTCTTGAAAGGCGAATATTGTATCAACCATGGGATTAAAATGAGTTTTTTAAGGACTTAACTATTTTCGGTCTCTTTGAAAGCGGAAAAGGATGCTACATCCAAAGGAGGCCATGTCACGCGATTTGTTTTTTTGTTTTTCGATGAAAACGACAAATAAATTATCCCTCAGTAGTTTTAATGGTCAAAAAAATGCTGTGAAAAAAAATTTCTGAAAAAAACAAAAATGTTGTGAAGAAATGTTCTCCAGGAGCTACTTCTAGTAGATTTTTTGCTATTTTTAACTTGAAAAAATGGCTCAGTTCCTTTGAGTTTTAATCCATTGTCAGAAAAATGTTGTATCAGTTCAAGTAAACAAATGGACCGTATTCGAAAACGGCGACCAATAAATGATTCTTTTGTTTATATGTTAATCAGACCAATTATTGTAGCCTCGGTCTAAAGTACCATTTCTTTTGTATTTTGTCCGTGTTATTAACCGAGGCGAGTGGGTCTAATTAGCACAAAGATAAAAGAATATATTTTTGGCCGCCATTTATGCATTCGGTCTATAACTCCGTCGACGGCTTCAGCATAATAAATAATCAAAACAGATCTTTCCAGCAGTTAAAAGAGTCATGACTGACCAGTTGAAGAAGCCCTCGGAAACGCAGCGGTCTTTACCTCTCGTTTTCAACCTTCTCAACGGAGTTCGGAGTTGGTTGAAGAAGTCGATAAACCAAACCAACCGAACACGGTTTTCAATCAAACAATTACGACCTATATGTCAACTTTGTTTGTTCAATTAGAAAAGTCTTGAGTCAACAGACTACTTAAATTGTTTAGGATCTCTGAATTTAGATACATGGATTTAAAATAGCTCGCCCACGGTTTCATCATATAAAATAGTCCGAGACACACAGACAACTTTCTGGTTTGGCAATACACCTTAATCATAGGGAAAGAAATACATACTAAGTTTCCTACGATCTGATACTATTCCATTATATCGTGACATAGCCCCTGCACATAACATTGAGGGTGCGTTCGATTGACCGTATTCCGGAATAGGAATACATGGAATATAAGTTAGAAATCCTTCGTTCTTACGGAGATTCACATTAAAATTGTCAAACACCTCCTGAAATGATATTTTAAACATATTTTTATTATTCTTGCTGCATCAAAACGCGCCAAAGATACCGTTTTAATCATCACTCCACGTATTCTTATTCCGGAATAGGGTCAATCGAACGCGCCCTGAATTTATTTTGCACTTTCAGTGGCGGGCACCTCTCCACTTTATATGAAGTCTAAAGTACAAAGAAAAGGTTGGAAACCTAAGGTACCCCGAGACCTTTTGTCACTCAGCCTTTGTGGTTACATGGAAAGCTGAAAAAGATCTGATGGAAGTGAAAAATATTTCTTTATTCGGCAAATTGATTATCGACTGTGGTCATAATTGGTACAACAGGTTGCAAAATTAATAGACCTAATCGACGAAATCAATGTTGTACCCAATTCAAACCCTTTGGGAACAAAACGTATTGTTCCAGGTATTTCCATATCATTTAAATATGAATGCTACGTTATCATGCAAATACAACACACAACGAATCTTAATCCCGAAAGATTTGAATGGGGTACAACACATTGAGTTAGCCGATTTGGTCTATGGAGACACTTCACCTTCTTGGGCCGTTATTAATTTACCTGATATCTTACACACTGCACCCTCCCTTCCCCCTTATCAATGTTGCTAGCGATACAAAATAATGCTGAAAACTTAACTTAAACAGTCAACATCAAAAGGGGGAGAGGGAGAGGAAGGGGGGGGGGGGGGAAGTGGGGCCAGTTGGAATTCTAGATCGGGCGGGTAGTGAAAGCCATAAGAGGTTTCTTAGCGGGAGTGTCTCACCAATTTTGCAACCTGTCGTAGCTTCTTCAAACCATAGTACCAGCCCCTTAGTTCTCTTAGGGCACGTCCGATTGGCCCTATTCCAGAATAAAAATATGTGGAGTGATGATTAAAACGGTATGTTTGGCGCTTTTCGAAGCGGCAAGGTTCATAGAAATTATAGCATTTTAGCAGATGTTTGACAATTTTAATGTGAATCTCCGTAAAAACGAAGGATTTCTAACTTATATTCCATGTATTCCTATTCCGGAATACGGTCAATCGAACGCACCCTTAGTTCAAAATTTGTACAAAGATACTTATACTCACAGCTTTCTCGTCGTTCGCCTTTTTTAAATCCTTTGATAACTGTTGGACCTTGTTTTCCATTTCTTGAATCACTCGACAAGATTCCTACATTTTCAAAGCCAAACCGCAAACGTTATGAAATAAAACAATGTGAATACCTTATTTGCAATAGAAGTGCAGTCAGTTAACAGACTAGTTCACAGGCATTGCCGGCGGAGCATGGAGACATTTCCTGACGAGTATTGAAATCGGCGTGTAAAGGCTACCTGGCAGTGGTTTTAGGATTCACGATGATCAAATCCTCACACCTTTTTAAACTTCCGACCTCAATCGTACAGTCGCGAGAAACGGGTTTGCATTTGAAGCAAGCGACAAAGGTCGGCCCGAAATTTGCTGGTTGTCATTTTCCGATGAGACCTATTTAATTTTAGGCCATATCTGGCATATTCGCTACAGCAATCGAGAAAATACCAACAAGAGCCGAATATTGTAGTTGATGAATATTTTTAAGGTGTTACGGAAAACAACAGCCGGCCCTTTGTCGTTAATCGTTGACGCTAAACGTTGTTAAAATTATATTAATGGAAATGTTTCTAATTTTCTGCTTAGTATGAATTCTTACCTGAATCGACAATTTTGGAGAATATTAAACAATTCAACCATAACCCACTAACTCGGGACCTATCACAGTATACTTAATCCATACAACACTACGATTAAATACACAGTTGAGTCAGGCAATGAATTTATTAGCAATTTGATGAAGGCTCGTGGGTATAAATTCTTCTTTTACACCATTTAGGTCGGGACGTTGCCAAGTAGCGAGGCGTCGGCTGGGCAAACAAATCTTGGACCATTGAACGTTTCGTTATAATTTGCATTAAAAGGACTAGCAAAATAGTTCAGGGCCCAGTTGTTCGAAAGCCAATTAACCTACTCCAGGATTAGCGAAAACTTTTCTTTCATGTTTTCAACTTTTTGTTGAAAGTTTCTTTGCTTATTTTTGTTTCTCCAGATTGACTTCTTCTAATGTAAAGTTTTCCCGAATATCAGCGTTGAACAGCATTTGGGAGTAGAGAAATAAACTCCTTGGTAAACTTTTAATCTGGGATTAGCGTTAATCGCCAATGAACAACAGGGCCCAGATGAATAACGACATTTAACGATCCTATAGATTACAAATCAATGGCTTACTATTGGCTCCGACTTGCTTTGAGGAAAACAATGGAACAGGAGGGAATTTCGCTTTGAAAAAAAACCGACGAAACCTCAGGAGTACGCCGCCAAACCCTTCATTACCAAATTTGATTAAATGAACTGTTTTCACCTGTGGGATTTAAGGGAAGTTGGGGGGGGGGGGGGGCGGATTTAAAAGGGAGTCGTTATCTTTCAAATTTTGATGTTATCTTTTTTGAGTGCTCACGCAAATCTCTTCTCGACTACAGCATTAGCTCTGTTCATCGAGCTCGCAAAGCAACGGAAAGCAAGGTGGTTATATAAAAAGCAAAGATAAACCTCAAGTTTGATGTTCAGCGTCCGTTGTTGTTCCTCTGCCAATTCGGAAGCCTCTTTCGACTTTTCACTGTCACCCTGGATCATACTCAATTGTTGCCGCAAATCCTACGAGAAAAAAAAGAAAATCAATTTACCATAGCACCCATGAATGACGCGAAATATAAACCGAAGATGAATCGGGCAAAGTCGGAAAAAATTCGAGTACTCCAAACCGGAGCCGAACCAACTCTGATTATTAGTTCGGGTACTCTTCACTCGAGCTACACGGGATATGCGAGAGTTTCTTTAGGTATTCTTTGATGGACAGTTTGAAAACCATAAAGAGTTTCGCCCACAGAGTTCGAAATGGTGAATGGTGAAATAGGTCCAACGAAAAACCAGCCTACCCTCCTCCTTGTTGTAAATACACGCAAGCAAGCGCCGACTTGCTCATATAGAATGGGTTCAAAAAATTTCATACAAACTACCCAATCAGTGGTTTCATCTTACTTCAAAGCAGTCTTCAAATAACTACCGAGAAACCAAACGCAAAGTAATTTCTTTGGCCAATCACAGCAGGCGAAGTGAAATAAGCCAATCAAAACGCAAAGAAAATGATTGCCACCGGCGCTGAGCGCGGGAAAACACAGAGAGGAAGCCAAAGTCGGTTTTGTTCGTCTCAGATTGAATGAAATGCACCGCGAGATTTCTGATACCATGCATCACTGGGCAAAGTAGAGCAAATTCACCAATTAATTCCTTTCTATATTCAACAAAACAACTATTGCATCATCCATAAATAGTTCAACACCCCTGCCCTAATATAACCAAGATTAAAAGCACCCAAAGATAAACCACATAAAGTAGGTCTGCAAAGACGAAGCAGATCTTCCTTGAGATTGCCCATCTGCTTACAACTAAAAATAACCCTTGACACTGCATTGAGAAACAAGGCAAACCTGTAGTTAAGAATTAATGCTGCAAGATGTACCGGTATTCAGCAAATCAACCTCCTCGG
>NC_090881.1:18151648-18181648 GCF_036669935.1 Montipora foliosa
GTTAATCTTGAAAAAAGTCGGCCTAACGTAGTTCAAGTTTATGGCAAATCGCCTGGATAAAGGTCGTTTTTGCTCAGAATCATCTTGTTTGTGATGAAAAGGAATTCCAAATTACCATTTTCAAGTTTTAAACTCGTGATCAACTAAAGATTTCCCCTTAACACCCTAAAATAACGTGACATAGCCCTTCTAACGCAACAGATTTTAAAATCCTTTTCACGAGTCTACGAGTTCACTTGCGACGCAAGCATATGCATATGCAAACGAAGATACCGTCATTTTCTTGGTTTTCATTTTGTCTTTTTTGGTGTCACGCAACGCTCACCTCCCCTCAAAGAGGAGGGTGGAGCGTTGCGTGACACCGCAAGAATCGGGTGCGGAGGAGACTACAACAAAAGATACAGAAGATAAAGACGCTCCCGAGTTTGCGTACGATGAGACGCGAATTAAAACCAACAACATTAACAACAATCTCCATTCTCTCTTATTAACAATTAACTTCCATCCGCGTACAGCCCAAAAATTCAAATCGAGGGGGGAAGGACATAATAACTTCCATCCGCTTATAGAAAATTCTAATCGAGGCGGGAAAAGGGTAATCATATAGTAAGTTAAAAAGGAAGATGCTAATGTTGTAGCGCCAGTACCAACTTGCGCAAAACCACCCGAAGATGTTTGCATCCGAAGTCTAGTTTAGGACAAGCAAACAACGTCGTCCTAGACACGTCCTATGGGCATTTTAATATCACAATCGTCGACCAGCTTAGTTTCTTTCATTGCAAAATACGCAACAACCATTGATTCATGTGTTTTACAGTTGGTTTACAGAGTGATGACGCATGGTTCGCAAAGCACCAACGATGACGTAATACCCTCCACACATACTGCTTGCATTACCACTCGAAAAAAAGTGCCAAAACATGAACCACCACTGTATAACAATCTTTTTTCACTCTTAAAAATATTTCCTGAGCTCCGATAACAATAACTGACTTTATATTCAGATCATAACCTAACTAACCAATAACAGATGTCTAACTTACAGCCCTCTAGAAATCAAGTGAGAAAGCACTTGTTGGTTTTGGACGAGAGGGAAAAACCAGAGCACCCGAAGAAAACATTTCGCAGGAGTGGAGAAAAAACAAACTCAAACCAATTCAAAGACGGATTCTCTCACCTTGATTCTCTGTTCACAATCTTTTCGTTTTTCATCTTCAACAATTTTCGCCTGCTCTTGGAGCGTCGTTAACTTCAAATTTAGATCCTGAGTAATTACAATCAAAGTAAGAAACCTCATTTCGAAAGAAGGTGAACATAAGAAGTCTTGAAAACCTGCATATTCAATCAAATTGTGAACCCCTGATGAAGGGCCTGATTTTTCAGACACCATCACCCAAGTTCGATGTAAGATTTGCGCACGAAGTTATAATATTTGCCCCAAAAACCTCGGAGAGATGTCAGAAATTAAATACTGACCTGTCTTTCTTGCAATACTACGTTTAGATCTTCTTCCATCTCCGCTGCCATGCTCTTAATTTTTCTCAGTTCCTCCTCTTTTTCCAGCAAGCTCTGTTCGAGCTCCTTAAAAAATCGCAAATTAACGTCACACGTTAGATTACAGAGCACGACTATTCTCCTTAAGTATCGAAAGCAAAGTTGTGAAATGATCACTTACGGTTGAATCAACTATCACGTCACATGATAAAAACCTTTTTAACCTCGAACGTTCAGTCTTCACGGCAAAATGTCAAACCTCTACTATGGGTCGGTCAGTACGGGAAGACATCTGTTTGAGATTTCCCAGCAAAGACCTCATTCCTTACTTACAGTTAATAAGTAGTGAAGAATGTTTGCGAAACTGAACACACATAAGGTAAAACGTAACGGACCTTATTTTACAAGGGTAAGACATCCCAGTGAATTAGAGTTACTGATAAACTTGTGGCCCTGGGTGCGCACTTTTTACCCCTCCCCCCCCCCCCTCCCCTTCTTCCGTCAATGCTCCGTTTTACGGGTATTCAAAGCTGCAGCAACACGGATCAGAGTAGCCTACGTGTAGCCCTACCCTCTCCCTGAACGAAAAACGTTTTCCTTTCACGGCTACACGTTGGCTAGGATTAGACAAGAGTCGAAACAGAGGTCGATGGAACGAGACGGAGATCGAACTGGCCACCACCTGCTCAGAGGGCTGCAAACTAACCGACTGAGCAATGCTTGCTCCTAAAGGTACAAACATAACCTTGTTGAGATCTTCTCCGCTTTTAGTCATCTCCTCCAAAGAGTGAATTCTGTTTTCAAGGTGTTCATTATTTTGTAAGCTTTCTTGAAGGGCTTTCGATTGCTCCTGCAAAATTGATATCAGATATGAGGCATCAGAGTTGATGACAACTTGAATACAAGACAGCTAACCAAGTGAACAAAACTGATTAGGACATTAAACAACGAAGACTGAATTGGTTACGCAAACACCACAAACAATAACTGTTGTTACACTTAATCCTTTGTCTTAAATATCCCCATAAAAAGAATTACTTTGGGGTGGTTCACTTATGGTTACGGTGTAGGTCATGTCTATACGGCTGCCGATTTGGATACGAAAAAGGATCATTTGCCATGACAACGCAGTATGGAAGCATTGGACAGAATAGGCTTCATCTTCGGTAACTTAACTTTGCATAAAAATGGCGAATAGCGTTACGCACAGTAACTATAATTGCATACAGGTTTTGCACATAAAACCGCTTGTAAAAGATACGTTTTTAAAATCCTTCTTCCCACGAACTTAAACTCGAAACGTTAAGGTTGCAAATCTCCAAAGTCCGGATTTAAATTCTATCAGAAGAATCCCAGCGGCTTTGGGATTCTTTGGGTTTAGAATCCAGATTTGGATTTTAACAAAATGACATCACCTGGTTGAATTCACATCGATGAATAGCAATCAAACATCAACACTACAAATTAACAGCACTTCGAAGAATTTCCAGGTTAACTAAGACATTATTTTCAACACTCACTTGATATCTATTGTCTGAATCATTCAGCATTCTTTCCAAGCCTTCAATCGTCCCTTGGAGCTTGCTATCCTCCGAGGACTCTCGTTTAATCTGATCCCAAAGTTCCTGAATACAAATAGTAGGCATCAAAACTTTCGATTCAATATTTAATAATTGGGTGAAACCTTTCCCCATTTAAACATTACTCTCCGATATGGGAGAAACATTAAGGACGGTGCCTACTATTGTTATTGCGCATACGTTCTGCCCATCTCGAGATACTCGGATTTCCTATGGTGGTGCTTATTAATATAGGGATATTTTTGCGCGGTTCAAAACTATGTGGAGAAAGCAGAACTTAGCAAGTGATCTCGGTATCCAAAAAGAAAACTGGGGGTAACCACGCATTTTTCAGAGATAATTAAGCTTCAATTTGGAAAAGAACGCCATACATTGCTTTGTATTTTACAGCATTTTAGAAATATTGTTGATTAATTATCTTCGAAAAATGCGCGGTTACCCCCAATTTTTTTTTTTTGGATTTCAATAACATTTGTTAAGATCTGCTTTTCCCGCATATTCAGTTAACCGCGCAAACATACCATTGAATTTGTAGGCACCGTCCTTAGGAGTTGCAAAGAAGCCTACAAAAATCCAGCCCAATCCCGCTAACACCCGGATTTCTTCGACGCTTCTGCTTTAGGCGCCGCTATTTTTAATAACTGTGACGTGTTACGGTTGCCGTACTGTTAACATTATTATAAAAAAACCACTGTGTCAGAACAGTAGGACAACAGTAACACGTCACAATTATTCAAGATGGCGGCACCCTCACAACTTTAAAGCAATTGTAAATTTCAAGGTTTTTTCTCTACAATTTCTTGAAGCAAATTTGATGATCATCAAAAATAACCAACCTTTTTTTCCCTTTCCGAAGCTTTCAATGAGTCCTGCAACAAAGCCATTTCGTTTTCAACTGCAGTTTTCTCCCCGGTAAGCAACGTTACTTTTTCTTGCAGTAACTGGTTTTCATTAGCAACTGAAGCAAGTCTTTCCTCTAACGACGACATGTTTAGAAGCAAGTCACCTTTTTCCTTCGTGCAGCCGTCAAAACTGTTCTTTAAAACCTACACCGAAACGAAAACAAGAAAAGCAAAAATTCATGCAAAATTGACCTTGAATACTTCATCACAAATGGACAGGTCAAGAAAATAAACACAAGCACGCGTCACGTTGGAAAGGCTCCACCCAATGGTTTACTTCTGTTGGACAGCACTTAATGATCATACCAAAATAGACATGGACGGCCGCGGATCTCTCAATTCTTCAACAGCGATAAGGGTAACTGGTAAAATTGTTTTACGAGACGAAAATGCTGTGCATTAAACTGAATGCACCGCATGAAGTTTCCGGTGTTGTGGCTACAGTAACAAGAAATTGCTGTTTGGTAACCCCGCTAACACGGCCAGATTGAATTCTAGCGATGTTCTTAGAGTCGTCACCCATTATCATTCATAAATATGCCAACAGAAGCTAATTGGCTGTTGAAACGATAACTTCTTTTGTTCCGTGGTTGGCAAAGTTGAAAATCAGAAGAAATATGACGTCAATGTTTGTAAACAAGAAATATCGCTATAGCCTATATATTGTTTCCCCAACCCTCCCCCCTTCCCAGCCCTCTCCTGGGGTGACTCAGTTTTTGCATTCTGTGGATCTCGGACCAATGTGCCATTCCAGTACAGGTCTAATTATGATAGTGATAACGGAACTTTACATCCGCGTTCACCCACAACCTCAAACGGCGAGCTGTCACCTAACAAAAGACCAACTGGTCACGTCCGATCCGATGGTGAAAGACAACACTTCTGAAGTTATTTCAAGCATTTCACGGCTTTGATTTTAGCTATTCTAACGCACGCTTTCCAATAGATAAAACCACCATTATTCGATCATGTCCAAAGGCTTCAAAACGAAAAAACGGAAAATAATCAAGCTTTTCCCGTCTGAAACACCACCACTGTGTTTTACGGGAGTATCAATTTGTGGAATCCAGACGAACGTTTTGTTTACTTTCATGTAAAAGATCTGTCCAAACGCCAAAACCTAAAGTTTGCGGGGTATGAAAGTTCTTATTAACATCAAGACCGCCTCTTCACACCTGTTTTTCCGTTTCCATGGTTTCTAACGAACCCCTCAACGAGGCCGACTCCTTCTGAATTTCAGCTCTTTCCTCCATGAGCGCGTTCACTTGTTCCTGTATTGTTTGCCTTTCACTATCAACTGAAGACACTGTCTCCTCCAAACTTGTCACTTTGTTGAGTACGTCCTTATTTTCTTGAATGGCTTTCTCTAATGCACTGTTTAGCTCCTAGTAATGTAAGTGTGGACCAAGTCAGTGAGAAGAAGCTTGCATGGGGGAATCTTTGCTACCGTTACTCTTTACAATTTGTCTCATTTACCAGCAAATACCTTTACAGAAGGCATCGTGTTATAAACAATTTCGCTCCAGAGGTAAGGAACACCTTGTCCTCTCCGAATAAGCCTTTCTAATAGGGAGCTTAAGCAACAACAACGGCGACGGCAACGAGAACGTCATCTCAAAATATAAATTCGCGTTATTTTAATCGCTTCGTGACTATTTGAACGTTTTTAAGATGACAAGGGTGTGGTATTTCCTCAAAGATGACACCAGTCGGAAGGGCACTCCATTTTAGGAGAGAAAATGAAAATTTATCCTCAAGTGCTGACGTTCTTCATAAAACGAAAAACTTGGCTATTTCACGTTGTTGTTTTGCTGACGACGGCAACGAAATGGACAAAAGTGAAAAACGCACGTGCAGGGCGTGCAAAGCTATTGTTTTTACCCACTAAATATGCAAATTCGTGACGTTCTCGTTGCCGTCGCCGTTGTCGCTGCTTAAGCTCCCTATTAGGGGAAGGGGGGGGGGGGGGGGAGGGAGGGAGGGAGGGAAGGAGACTTTCTGCTCCTCAAACTAACCTCTTTTTCCTTTTGTTCAACTTGAAGGTTTTCCTTCAGCTGCAGTAACTGATTCTTAACCGACTGCACCTCTTCTTTGTTATCAACAAATTCCCTGTCGGATGCCGCTTTTTCTTCTTCTGCAGCTTTCAGTTTATTCTCGAAAGACTCCACTTTGTTTAGAAGTTCGTCGCGTTCCTGTGAGATGCCTTTCACCTTTTCCTGCAGTTCCTGTGACCAGAGAAACCAGATCATAATCTCAGTTCTTTTATGAGACCTTACACGAGCTACGCAGAAAGAAAGGTTTACCATAAAAGAAAGAACTGGAACACTTTCAAAAAAGTGTATTGATTATTTTAAAGTTACAAAATAATCAATAGAAACTCGGGCACACTCGGAAATAAACCCCAAGTGATCATAGCCGACGTGACCTACCGATAACTGTGTAGCTCGGATACTCGGCCACTGAGCTAGTGGAAACTCGAGAGAGCAAGGCCGCTAAACAAGGATCAGATTACAATTTTGTCCCGCCCTACAGCTAGGAGCGAAACGTCGAAAGGGATAATTTTCGAAATTATTGCATGGGAGATTATATATTTTAATAATTTTATAATTCGCAGTTTTGTTGACTCAGAGTTCCCCTTAAGATCTTTAGAGGTTTTTGTAAAAGTCATTAATAATTCATGACAGGAAAACAAAAATGTTTTATTAATCAATATCTGTTTATCTGATACATATTTCACTTCATTTACATAAATGTTTCTTTCAATTTTCCCTGTTAAAATGTCTTGAATTACCAAAAATACCTTGTGTATATTGACACTTAAATGCTGACGTTTAATAAGTAACAACCGCGGTTGCTGACATTTAATAATGCTTCGCCTCGAGTTTGTAAATGTGATACAAATCTGCTGCTCATATAGCGATATTTCTTGTTTACAAACATTGACGTTACATTTCTTTTCACAAATTTGCCAACCACGGAACAAAAGAAGTCATTGCTTCAATAGCCAATTAGGTTCTGGTTGGCATATTAATAACAATGGGTGACGTCACGAGAAACATCGATATTGTATTTATATAATAACACAAGTTATTGACGGATTTTGATTGGTTCTTGCCTTTGATCTATTAGAGGACAGACGCACGATTGACGTCACCATCAGCTTTTATGCGAATAAAGTTAAATTCTTTATTATATAAAACAAATAGATTCCATGTTGCCGTGGATCTGTTCAGTAATAGATCACAGAAGACGTCAAAATGTGGTAAGAACATCGGCTATCGCCTCGTGTGCCACTTTTTTGTTCTTACCACATTTTGACGTCATCTGTGATCTATTACTGAACAGACGCACGGCAACATGGAATCTACTTGTTAAATATTACTTGCAGTTACTTCATAAGACACGACGGTCGGCGTTGACGAGGTTTCGAGTTTTGGCTCTTTCATTAACACGAATCTGCTAGCACACTCGTTTCGTCAAAAAGAGCGACCTTCTAAACTCAAAACGAATCTCTTTGGGATGTCAACTTAGTTTTAATACCTCATTAACTTTGTAGAGACCAAATAATAGCACAAGAAACAGCATGGATCCGGAATCCCTAAAAACAGCTCTTTTTTACCTTAACCTGCCTAGAAGTTTCATTGCGTTCCTCTTCACTGGATACGAACGCTTCTTGCAACTTCTCCCGCTCAGCAACGAGCTTTTCCATCTTCCTTTGGGTTTCCTTCAAAAATAATCGAGCCCAGCCGAGGTAAGATAATATCACAACAATTAGCGAAGAAACAAAATGTTTTTAAAGGGAACTGAATTGACCCTTTCGACAAGACGTGTCTAGGAAAAATTTGGCCGATCGAAAAAGTAACAATTACGGAACACAGTGATTTCGTTTTACATCGATAGCTTCATCAGCGCTTCGGTTAGCGTTAGCTTCAGCCGCGTAAGGATCATCAGTTCTAGGTCTGAGTAATCGTAAGTCCTGATGACAGATGATGATTTGAGGAGTTGGGTAATAATGGCCTTGAGGGCCTGGCTAAAATTGAAAACATTCTTGCGAAAACATTGCTGCTCGGGTAGCTAAAAAGATTTGTGTCGCAAGCAAAATTTGCGTCCGGGAAGCAAAAATGTTTTTGACCCGATTCAAAAACATTGTTTTCCGTCCGGGAAGCAAGATTTGCGTCCTAAGTGGCCAAACTGGAAAACATTTGAGTCCGCGACAATGTTTCCGCAACAATGTTTTCTAGTTTAGCCCGGTGTCCTAGCGAATTTGCCTCGCTTCGCGACACGGGCAATTTGTGAAAACTTTGAAAAAGAGTTCGAGGGGTCATTTACACCAGAGCCCAAAAACCAACCGTAGACAGAGAAGGGGGAGATGAAACCTTCCAGTGATTTGGAAAAGCCTAACTTATCCACATGTAACGTGACCAAAACAATTTAGTGTGAACAAGGCTCCAGCGAAGTCCACGGCTTAGTACTTTAGCCGAAAAGCGATCCTCGTACCTATCTGGACAATTTAAGCAATTGCCTCCTTTTCGTCTATACCTCGCCCTTCAAATAAATACATTTATTCCATTCGCTTAGTGGTACTTTATTTCTGTGGAGTGCAGTGTCGAGACCTTGCAGAGTTAAGTGAAAAAGTAATTCTTTACCTTAATTCCTTTACCGTAGGTGGCTGAATGTTCTTCCCATTGTTTCTTCAGCGAATCGTGAGCACTCTTTGCTTTTTGTCTTTCACTCTGCGCAAAGTGAAGTTGTTTTTGACCATCCTTGAAAAAGAACCATTTTACTTCAACATGAATTGTCGAGACTGGAAACTGCTACTGTTATCTCAACACTAAGAAATTCAATTAATCCCAATTCGCCTTTATTCAACTTCATTTCAGCACTCTAATCACTACATATCGATTAACACAAGCCATGAAAGCAAGAGAGGGTCTGTCTTGTTGTTTATGTTACTATGTTGTTTATGTTTCCTATGATATAGGAAAAGACAAACAAAAGAACCAATCAGAAATCGATGCAAATACTTGCACCGAGTGCAAAGGGTGGGAAAACAAATGCGAGCAGACCAGTTACCATCAGACCCGGCTCTCCTTCTGATTGGTTGAGAAAATGGAAAACTATTCACAATGAATCTAAAGCAAAACAATGGAATGCCTCAGAACATTTGATAACCTCACTTTTGAGGATGAATTCTGAAAGCAACGCCTCTTTAGAAAGCATTCATTCCAAACCACAATAAAACGATATATTAATTCCAAACTCAGTAAAAAATCACAACAGCAATAACACTTACTTTAGTTTTCTCAATTTCTGTTTTCAGCTCCTTTTCTTTCTTTTTTAGCTCTGATTTTAAACCCTTTTCGCTTTCAGCTGCTGTCTCAAGTTGCTTCTTCAGTTCTTGTTTAGCGAGGAAGTTCACCTTGAGTTCTTCTTTCAGATCGTGAATCAGGTTGTCTAATTTGGCCTTTTCCAGGACAGATGCATCCAACTTTTCTTGTAATGCGTCAACAGCTTTTGCGAGATCGTTCTTTTCCGCTGCTAAGAGCTGCAGTTCTTTTGTAACCTAGGGAAAGCAAAAATTCAGGCGGCTTCAATATTCCATTCAATTTTTCTACAAGGAAGGGATAGAGTTTCTCCATGCTCCCACGTTCGGCGCCGTTGCTTAGCGCTTTTGCCCGCCAATGTGGTTAAACTATCTTCCGAGGTTCTTTAAAACATGTTTAGATGACCGGACTGCGATCGATCGCTGTGTGAATACAAACAGAACTTCTGTTCACATATTATCCACAAAATATAACTTCCCAGATGTCGTTCAGCATGGAACTGCGGAGTGTACCAACTTTGCATGAGCTAAATTGACACAGATCATACGGATGTTTGACGAAAAAATTGAAAATTTCTCTTGTTCCAAGCAACCTCAAGTTTAGTCATAACAGGTCATTTTTTGGAAGGAAACGGTAAACACGTGCACCATGGTGTCAACCGCTGACCGGTTGGCTCAGTTGGCTGAGCATCGGACTACCGTAAGTTCAACTCCGGCAGGATCAACCCCAAGGATCTTTTAAATAACTGAGGAGAAAGTGCTGCCTTTGTAATTACATCCGCAAATGGTCAGACTTTCCGACGTGTTCTGATATAAGGACTATAAACCGTAGGCCCCGTCTTCGCACATTCCTTGTTCATAAATATCCCACACACTATTCAAAAAGGACAGGCAGGGAGCTCTTGGTGTTGTGGTATGGTCTGATTTATTTGCATTTGGCCATTGCCTTCGACCCTCGTAAAATGAGGACTTCACTTCACGTCAAACGAAAGTGTGGGGCGTACAGAGCCATCGTTTTTCTCCATGAAGTAGTGATGCCAGCATAAGCGATTAGTACATCACCACATTTTGTTGTCCAGAACAAAAGACACTAATTGACAACAAGTTAAAACGTCTGCGTCAATCTCGTCCTCAGAGTCCGCTTTTCTTTTGGTCAGCACCAAGAACACGGACTCTGACAACTTCCAATTTATGCGCTTTCGAAGTGAAGGTCCATTTTTGTAACCGTTGGCAACCACTGTTGTTGTTTCAAATTTCTGAACGTGCGTAGACGAGCCGTAAGTCCGTGATTTGCGACTTCCTGCCTTGTAAGTGACCAGAACCCGTGTTCTTGATGCTGACCAAAAGAAAAGCGGACTCTGGGGACCCGATTGCGTATGCGTGCGTTGCTAATGCTTGCGCATGCGTCATGAGTGAAAACCAGCCCTCGAGCACCCCAAACCCCAGGCACGAAGAATAAAACTTACCAAAAAAAGGAAGCTATTAAAATTAGTTCTATTCAATACAATTAAAGGGGACTTTCCGAAAGGTAGGTCTCCCATCTTTTTCGCTGTAGGTTATGAAAGCTAAAAAAAAACCGAACAAAACAAATTTACCTTTTTCTGTTCTTCGCTGCTCTGTTCCGTCGACTCTAGATTCTTCCCAGCTTCCTTGATGGCGGAACTCAGCTCCTCAAGTTGACCTTCTAGCACCTTTGGGTATAACATGTGGCTCCATATTAGCAAATTATTTCCCTCTTTTCCAGGCTAATAGCAATACTTTTGATATTCAAATTGGCCAGCCACCAAAGCGATAGAACCCTTGGGTTCGACAGTCAATTAACCCGGCTACGGTTGACGCGTTACGAAGAAGACGAAGCAGAAGAACAAGAAGAAGAAATGTTTATTGCTAACAAAATGTTGTATTACAATACCATAGTGGTTATAAATGGTTACACTGTATATTAAGTTATAAATTGTAGACCTAACCGGATAACTCAATGTTGTAACCAATTCAAACCCTTTGGGAATAGAACTCTTTGTTCCAGGTATTTCCATATCATTTAAATATACGTGCTACATTATCATGAAAATACAACACACTAAGAATCTTAATCCCGGAAGATTTCAATTGGGTACAACTTTGAGTTGGCCGATTAGATCTATTACAGTGCGAACGGGAAAACCGTGAACATCTGAAATATGCCAGGAATGTTATTTCTCAGTGTCCAATCACGCGTCCGAAATTCACTCGCTAAACCGCTGAGTGCTTACTGTCGTAATATCGGCTTAAGATTTTCCAGGTAATTGATTTAAGTTGAGCTAATTCTGGTAGTTTAAGCTCTGTGACTACTCATAAGTAAACAAAACAGTGCATGTTTATTTGTCCTTTCACCAATCACTGGCGCTCAGAATTGTTGGTTTCAACATGTGGCGCCCTCGCGAATACCTGTATTATAACGGATATTCAATTTGCGGTTTTGGCGCGTGAACTCTTCAAACATGATTGGCTTAAGAACAATAAACATTCCTGACATATTTTGGGTGTTCACGGATTTCTCGGTCGCACTGAAATAGTGTATGGTTTTCGTTATTGGGGCTTAGAGACTAGAGAAACCGTGAGGTTTTCGAGCTAGCCCCTACAACAATAGATGGGCATGACGTGACGATCAGCATTACTGCCAAACCTGTCCATTGAGGAGGGATATGAGAGGGGAGGGTGACAGTTTATGTGACAATTTATGTGAAGACATTTGAATAGCGCTTTTTTCCACCAAAGACTTGAAGAGCTGCATAACAATTTATCGAGAAATTCTATTATGGGGCAAATGGAAGCCGTTATTGAAATTACTCTTAGGATTACCAAGTGTGACAGACCATAGCATTTGGAACTCCATGTCTTACCCTTTTCGAACAAGGTATGTGTGGCTTTGAAGGAACCACATAAGAAACATCTTCGAAATGTGGGAAAAAGCATATTAAAATTTTATATCACCGCAGTTCTGAATGTTACTTACACAGTAACGAAAGGAAAGCCTTTCATTAGTCTTACATGCAATGACGCGATCTCAACATACAATGAGAGGATTCCTTACCCTCCAACGGAATTTTAAGAACATATGTCAAGGTTGGGAAATGGGTCGTCGCTTTTATTGGTTCTTATCCGATAAGACTAGAATGCTTTACTATTTGCAGATGTGATAACAAAGGCAGCTATTTCTCCTCGGTTATTTAAGAACAAAGGTGTAAGTCCGGCCATACTTGAACCAACAACCTCCACACAAAGTAGTCCAATGTTCAAAAAAACAAGTCGGCGGCGATTTGTGTAACTAAGCGATTTCGAAAATGTGTTTGTGTGAATGACTCGTCAAATTAAATCTAGCAAACAGTCATTGGTTTCCATTTTCTCACCTCATTCTGATGCAATATTTTATTATGCTCTTCCAGCAATGACTTGAGTGAAAGACTCAACTCGTCTCTCTCGAACATAACGCATTCCAGCTGTTTCTTTGCAGCCTGCAAAGGCAAACAAAATTCGCAGTGGGTTATACTAGATTGGGGGAACAATGGTCTATTTCCTTCCACTAGTACCTTCTCAGTCCAGAAATCGTTTTCATGAAGTCAATATTCAGACTCGAAAGAGTACTCCTGGTCAAGTTATTAGCCTGGTCTTCTTTCCTTAGTCTCGTACTTCTCAAGGAAATCTTGATATCTTGAAACCTGGGGAACTACAATTATAGGTTGGTGTAGCAGTAACTCGCCTTCCACCAAATTCGGACTCGACGTCTTAATCAACTTATGCAGGTTAAGATGGTTTTTCTAAAGGCACTCCCAATTTCTCCACTCAGAAAAAACCATATTTGATTTACGTCCTTTAATTTCATGTGATTGGATTTGATTTACAGTCTCCACAATTAGTAGAGCACTTCACTTCTGCTTCAACTCGTTCCCAGGGTCTTTCATCTCCCCACCCCAGAGGAAGCGAGGCAAGATAGACCCCAGTTCAGGCTGGTCACGTGTCTTAGTGACAAATTTTCCACCTTGGAAGGGGTCCGCGCTTTTCCGAATATTGTCGCCGCTGGTAATAGCCCACTTTCGATACATTAAAATTCAGTCCTAAACAAAAGGCACCATCTCGAGGCTCCGGGGAATAAACTCATACAAATCCTTATATTTATTCTCCAGAGCCTCGAGATGGTGCCTTTTGCTTTGGACTGAATTTTAATATATCGAAAGTGGGAGAGAATCTTCTTTTTACCTCGTTAGCTTCAGTAACATTTCTGTATTGTTTTTGAAGACCGGTCACTGAGTCTTTTAAAACTTCATTCTCCACAAACAGCTTTTCGAATTCTTCGACAGTTTCCTGTAAAGGCAAAAGAGTAAATGAAACGCCTCTCTCTTGAAATCACCTTCTATTTTTTTGTCCCACTTCCTCTTTTCTTTTTGTTTTACTTCAAACATTCCTCCTTCCTATGTTAGACTTCACTATTAAACGTTCGCCCGGGCCCAAAATAGTCAAGATACACAGAGCCAGTCGAATCCTCTCTTCTAAGATGGTGGACTAGGCTGAGGTTTTTGGTAATGCCACACAATTATTAACTTTTCCTTCTTTTCGGATCGCAGACAAATCTAATAGTCATTCTTTATCGTAAAAGTTACCGTTTTGCGGTTTCAATTCTTAAACAAGAAGGCGCGCTATATAAGGAAGTCTTCCCTGGGAAGATCGAGGCTCATTTGTCAGTCACCGTTGACGTGCGCGGGACTATATAACGTGTGGTGCCTTAGGCTCTGTGATAATTTCTTCAATAAAAAAGCCCCTTATGGCAATGTGCCCGTAAAATTCCATGAAATGTTATCTGTCGTTCTTTTTTCAAATTCCCCAAATTCGCGCTAGAAATATCTTTTCGGGCTTCCGACTCTGTGTTGCCGTTTGTTGATCACCATCTTGGATAATTAATCAGTCGTGCTTGAATGAATTCGAACAAAAGCAGTGCGTGAAGCGCCCCCTTTTAAAGTGCGTCTTCGTGTTTAAGCACCGTCAATCAAGGCGATTGTTTTTTTCATCTGAAACTCGGAGCACTTTTCTCGTGCAGTGCTGTATATTTTCTCGACCCCGTCTTACCAATTTTTCGTTCTAATTGACCGTGGAGCACACCATTTTGTGCTCGCATTGGCGTTTCTTTTTTTCCTAGTTTGTACGCGAAAACGGAAGAACATGAATTTTTTCAAGTTTGAATGCTGAATGCAGTGATACTTAGACTAAGTTTACACTTGAGGAAATTCTTCCGGATCCGTGACGAATACGGAACGTTCTTGTACCGGATTGGTTTTCCCGTTTACACACAAGAGGACGAATGCGAACTAAAAACTCTCCGGTTTGGTCATGTGTCCGGAGATTTTGAATCCGGAACTTAAAGTGGGAACTTTGAATTCGAAAACTTCTGAATCCGGAGAGTTTTGTTGTGTAAACGATTTTCTCTCGAATCGTCTGTCGAATCCGGATATTTTTCCGCCAGCGATCTTTTGAGTTTGCGGTAAAACCCAAATGGAGGATCTCGTGCCACCATTGCTGGCGGTCTCCGGTTGCCTAATCTTGTTGCAGGTTCAGGCGGTAAATCTTATTATGTGTAACGCAATATTTCGGAGGAAACGCAAATTATTATCGCAAGGAAGTTTAACAGCTTCGTCATCTGTCCAGCTCAAATTTGCTTCAGGGGCATCTGGATCGACTCTATCCTTCTTTTTTGGCGGCATTTTTGCTTTGTCGAACGACGAAACAACACTGAGCTTGCTAACTATTCCATCACGAATGCTCTTGGAGTTGTCGTTGTGTGTAAACGATCAGGAATCCGAATATCCTTTCAGTGCAAACGCCTACGAATCCGTATCCTCTTGAATTGATGAATCCGGAAACATTAACGAATCCGGGAAAATCTCCTCTAGTGTAAACCTAGTCTGAATTTATATAAGGCTTCGTCCACACTTATTCGGATATTTTTTAACCCGTAACTTTTTCTTTGCGAATTCGCCTTCCGTCTACACGTATCCGGCGAATCCGGCATTGAATACGCAACTTTTAAATTCGCTCTCTAGAGTGGAAACTTTTGAATGCGCAAACAATTTTGGAATCGTGTCGACGTTCGAATTCGGATATTTTCAAATCCTATAACGCTACAAACTTTACCACCTAAATATTCAACTTGGCTGCTGAACATTGTCAACAAAGTATGCGTCATCAGGCGTGCGAGCATTCTCGTTCCCAGGGTCTCTTTCTCCACGACAATGGAGACCCTGGGAACGAGGTTGGCGAGCGAGTTGGCGACAAGAGATGCGACGGGCACGCCTCATGGCACATGCTTTGTTGACAACAGTCACGTAGGAGTCCTGGATGCCGACGGCCAAATTCGATTTGAATATGTTACGTTTTTTAATCTGCAGAGAAGTTGAGAATTAAAAAATTTCCGGATACGTGTGGACGGGGCCTACGAATGCCGTCCATTCGTCCTTGTCACACGGCGGCCATATTGTCCCGGGAGACCAAAAAAGCTTTGTTTTACCACGCCAAGCCTCACCTCCATGGTTTCCACTGCGGGGCTTGGCGTGGTAAAACAAAGCTCTTTTGGTCCCCCGGGACAATATGGCTGCCGTGTGACAAGGGCGAATTGTATACATTCGTTTTTCAAAGAAAGGTGCCGAATGCTAACAAACGCGACCCGCTATAGGACGTTTTCATCCAACCTCCAGAGACACCAATAACAATAGAGAAATGTACGACTTCTGGTGGACGAACAAAAGAAGCTAATGAGAGATCTTTTGTTTTTCGTCCACCAACATGGTGGCAATGACGTCACGTGAAAACCTCCTATTCGGTAGTTACCTTTTTTAATTGGCACTTTTTCCTTGGAAAGGCATTAAAGTTGCGTCACGAAAAGTGTCATTTCTACTACTTGCGCTTCAGTCGCACGTATAACCAGTCAAGTTGAGGCCACCGCAAAAGAAAAACGTTGCCGAAACCTTTTTTCTCGAAATCTTCCCCGCAACAGGAAGCAAAAATATTCCTGGATGCGTTAAAAAACATTTTATTTCCATTGCAAAAGTTTTTTAGTTTGCGCGCGACAAGAAACATTTCGGAAACAATGTATCGTCTTTGGCAGGGGCCTTTGAGAATTGGCATTTACTTGGGTAACGGCACGAGGGAATTAAAAATATGGCACGTGCAGGCCATACATCATTGTTATACATCTAGAGTTCCCGTAGTTACTAAAACGAGGAATAAAATAACCTAAAATGAGCTACAACAGTATCTAAAATGAGCTACAACTGTATGTAAAAGACCTAACATGATCTAAAATGACCTAAAATGAGCTACAGCGGTATCCAAAATGATCCAAAATGACCCACAATGACCTACTCATTTTAGGTCATTCTAGGTCATTTTAAATACCGTTGTAGCTCATTTTAGATAATTTTAGGTCATTTTAGGTTATTTTAGATTATTTTAGGTCATTCCGCGTTTTAGGAACTACGCTAGAGTTTCACTCAACAAAACGAGCACTGTGATTGCTTGATTCTTGATTCTCAGCAGCTGTTGCCCGCGTTTGTTTACTTTGCTGCGATTGTTGAAGGGAAAATCTAAATATTTAACAAAGCTGAATGTCTGGTCCCTAGGGAAACTAGTTAGTTAAGTTTTCCCTCGAGTCCTGATGTTTCCTTCGACTTCGTCTCGGGAAACATCAGTACTCTCGGAAAAACAAAAGTTACTTTTCCCCTCGGGACCATACATTTAGTAAATGAGTGTATAATATTCTATTGTCAAGTTGCATGCCTCAGTGGAAAAGTAAGATAAATAAACCTGTCTGAATTACACTATTTTTTTGTCTTTAAAAAAATACCTAAATAGTATGAAAACGTATGACTCTCCTTTTGTGGAGTTCCTTTGTATCTGTAGCTAACAAGAAAGGAATGAGCCAGAAAACGCAAATTTCAGCCTAAAGTTTGTCGTAAGCGAGCTCCTAAATCTCTCCAATAGTGTGAAGTAAGCAAAACAGTGGCTGTGCGAGTGGATTTTAAAATATATCCATCCCGTTCTCTGCAAATAACCGACAATCTCGAATTCTAAGGAGATCGTGACTCGCAGTAAATTTCTCTTTCTTAATGTGAACACCGTTCATTTCCACGATACCACGATTATTTCGTAATGATTAAGGGTGCGTTCGATTGACCCTATTCCGGAATAAGAATACTTGGGAGTGATGACTTAAAACGGTATGTCTGGCGTTTTGAAGCAACAAGGATAATAAAGATATGTTTAAAGTAGCATTTTAGGAGGTATTTGACAATTTTACTGTGAATCTCCGTAAGAAAGAAGGATTTCTACCTTCTATTCCATGTATTCCTATTCCGGAATACGGTCAATCGGACGCAACCTATACTTAATGTAGTGGCACAATCCCGAAACGTCTGGAAAAGTAATCTTGTAATTTCAAGTGACGTTTTTGTCAAGTCATTGTTGGTAGAAAGAGATTCTTCCTCAGTGAAATCCAAACTTTTAACAACTGTGCAAAAATATCTTTCTCCATTACCTTATTCTTCTGTTCCAGAGCTTGAAATTCCTTTCTACTCTCACTCAATGCTGCTTCCATGTCTTCCTTCTCAATCTTGACAACGGAAAGAGTCTTTCTCAATTCCTGAAGGACAAACAAGACTATTCTCTATCAACGTTGACTCCCATAATGAATCCTTTGGGTTCGCAGTCAACGCAAGGACTCGGTTGCCAATAGTGTAACGACTGGCTTGTCAAAGCATGCAGCTCTCAAGTGCGAGGCATTGATTAATAGGGACTTTAAATAAAAACTACGGGAGTGTCTTGCACGGTAGCTTTTAACCGCAGAACAATGGAACGGATACGTCGAATTCCGCCTCTCCTGTTTACCTTAGGAGCCTCAAACCACTTTCAACAAACTCAACTGTACTATTTGGAAAGGTTTAATTTACTCAAAATGTTTCACTAAACGGCATTGTTATGGTACCGAATGAAACACTGAACAATTGCTAAACAAGATGCACTCACTCGTTGATGTGACGTAACAGGTTACCATGACAACAAAAGAGCCCTCTTACAGCACCATATATTTTGTATTTAAAGGGGCACTGTCATGTTAAATTTGCTGTTTTTAGGTCAAAACTGGGTAAAAATCTAAATTAGTACTTTAGCTCACACGTGACAATCGTGACAAACCTATGAGAAGATATGAAATGTATTTATGACACAGAGCGATTCATGTTTAACTTTTGGCGATTTCTATCCTCTCCATCCTTGGCCGCAAACAACAAATAGCTTCAGTTCACTTCAATGGTTATTGGAACAAAACTAGAGCATTATTTTTTGGTCTTCATTGATGCAAAGACGTCTCTTAGGGTTCTGAAGTTTAACTAAAATAGCGTGACACTGCCCCTTTAAACGGTTACGGTATATCTCAAAAGGGAAATCGGTGCACCCCAATTAGAAGGCTAATATAAAACTCAAAAAGACCCTTGCAGAGGCCTTTCTCTCAAAGACTCTGCCAAACTTTCCTTTACAATTTTTTCTTCCAATAGGCAATTGAGCTCCATGACTTTGGGGGGAAATTCCACTGGTTTCCTCCCGCTTTGTTTTTGACTGAGCCCCTCGTAACCTTCACCAACGCCCGTTTCTGTGACATGAAATTTCCTTCTTCGTTAGTTCCGTGGATGTCGGCCTGAATCTTGCCCTATCATTGCTAGACTTTTTTAATTTAGAGGGTTTCGAACCCTTATTTCAATACGCCACACATCAAATGAAGTCCATCGGTGACCCCCAATTCTTACTGCTGGAAAGTGATAAGCAATCTAAGCCAATACTCAAAGAATTCCGTTTTTGAGATATAAGCGTTTAAAGACAAAATATAGGGTGCTTTAAGATGCTATTTTGTTACTATGGTAATCTATTACGTCATAGCAATGAATGCATCTTCTTTAGCAATTATTTAGTATTTCATTTGGTATTATAACATTGCAGTTACAAGGAACAGCGCGTTAAAGGATTAATTCTTACAATGAGACATTTCCTCCCAAGTTTTTGAAACTGTTTTGAGCAATTCGTAGTTCGTCGCGTAATCTAGTTTCTCTTGGTTCTTAAATGTCCTACTTTTAGAGAAATACGATATTTGCTCCTTCATCCGCATGGTTATAATTTCATTTCAGAAGAATAACTTTTAGTTCTTTACGAGAAATACCAGTCTGACAACTTGTCATTTCCACACTCGTCGTAAAGCGAGTTTGACTTTGATGGTATGAAAGACAGTAAATCTTTGGCAGAGTTTCGGGTTAAAAAGCAACATTTGGAGAACTTTACAGAGCCCTTTATCTCGACGAGCCGGTAAGCTTTCCTTCTCAATTTTTTCTATTAACAGGCTATCGAGCTCCGTCACTTCAGGGGAAATTCCACTAGTTCTCTCTTCGTTTTTTATCTTTTCTAAATACTTTGCATTGAGCACGCCGTATCTTTTACCAACGCCCCTGTGTGACATGAAATTGAACTTCTTCGTTACTGTTTTAAGGGTTGATAGTGTTTCGGACCAAATCTTGCCCCTATCATAGCTGCATGAACTGTTTGAATTTATAGGGTTCACGAACATCATTTTGTCGACTCCATTCCAAGCAACTATTAAATCAACAAAATTATAAGCTTTACGTAAACAAATATCGACTTGCAAAAATTACTTGATCTTTCACATCAAACTGCTGACACACGAGTGACGAATGAATCCAAATAGTTGAAGCACTTCCATTTGAATAAAGACATGAGAAAACCTGTGCCAATAATTGAAAGCAAGCCGAACACGTTGTTTGAGGTTTTTTGAAATCAAAACAACTTTTTAGTTAAGAAATCATCAAGAAAGACCAGAAAACGATGAAATACCTATGTCTTCCCATTTAAATTCAAGCATACACGTATTTATTATGTAAAGTACAACATTGAACAACAGACTTTTAAGACGTGCTTTCCACAACGGCCTGCCACAATCTCCTACGCGTTCGGAAAGCGTACTTTTTCTTCCGCGGCTCGTCATTATTAATATAGGCAAGCCTAAAAGCGGAAATACTCAATTATCGCTTATAGACTATTATTTATGTTTTTGTTTTCAGATATTTTTGTAACAAGTCTGCTTACCATGACTACCATACGACCAGTCCGGCCTGCTCATTACTTTAATTTAGATTCGTCTATTTTCTCGTGCTCTTTCTTACTCTTTTCTCCCTTTTAGTTCACTATTATTCAGCCTGTTTTCTCGTGCCTGTACTTGCTTTTTCTTCCGCTGCTTGTCATTATAATGCCGTCTCTTTATTCGGGCTCTTCCTTCATCTCTTTCACTCGTTGTTTGTCACTGATATCACGCCAGATTTCTCATGCATGCTTTCAGTCGTTCACCTTCACGTTAAGCACCGCTAATTCGTCGTCTGCTTACTGTTTTTTCTCTTCTTTTCTCGTTGTACGACATATTAAATAAATACTAAGCTTGCTTCCAAATTTCTGCTAAAAAACACAGTGTCAACTGCTGTACGCTGGCCATGCAACTTCCCGCCAAAAAAATGCGGGTTCCAACCCATGCAACTTCCCGCCAAAAAACGAGGATTCCAGGCTTCCAGCAGTGCGACATTTCGCGCACGATGACTTCATGACCAAAACCAAAAATTCCCGGGGCTACAATACTTTTTTAACCATAGTGCTTCGCTAAAACCAGGCCGTTTTTCCGTCGTCCTTGCTTAAAGTCCGGTTAAAACTGTTTTCATCAGTTTTCAAAAGAAAGGAACCTTTGTTTCTCATTAGCAACGTTTCTAGTCACGTGTACTAGAGCCTGAACACGAATAAAGCTCAAAAGCAATAATTCACCGCACATCAAATGAGCAACGCTGTTTTGTATGATAGAAACTGGACGAACCCGTTTTGCTTTTCACTGTTACTGTGTTTACTTTGTTATCATTTTACTGCAGAGAAAGCGGAACAACTTTTCGCCCCAGAATTTAAGCAACCCACCCATATCCCCTTCATTGCATGGAATGTCTTATCAAATCTGTGTTGGGGTTACAAGAAAATACCCATAAAAATCTCATGAATGATGAGCATGCAGTCGAGTATACATTAGTGATTATTGCGCATGCGTTCTACGCATCTCGAGATACTCGGGTTTCCTATGGGTGGTGGTGCTCACTAATACAGGGATATTTTTGCACCGTTCAAAACAGCGCAGAGGAAACTGAACGTAGCAAGTGCTCTTGGGATCCAGAAAGAAATTTGGGAGTAACCAATGCATTTTTCAGAGAGACTTACGATTCAATTTAGAAAAGAACGCCATGCCTTGCTTTGTATTTTAAAGCATTTTACTAATATTGTTTATTGATTCTCTTTGAAAAATGTGTGGTTACGCCCAATTTTCTTTTTGGATTTCAATAACACTTGTTAAGATCTGCTTTTCTCACATCTTTATACACCACACAAAAATACCTTTGAATAAGTAGGCACCGTCCTTAAAAAAGAAATCATTTTTGGCACTGTTCTAAAGCCAGCGATTCGCGCAAGATAGAAAGACTCCAAGAGAGACGCTTAAGGGCTGTTATGTGTACAAAGATCATCACGCAACCTACTCAGAACTACTCAAGAGGGCAGACCTACCAACACTAAAGAACAGACGACAGCATGACGTATGCACTCTTATGTATAAAGTCAAACACAAATTATGTCCAGCTTATATTAGCAATATTTTTAATACTCATAGCACTTCTTGTTCTTTAAGACAAACTGATTTTAGCGTTCCCAGATACAATACAGTAACATCTGGTCAACATTCTCTGTGCTACCTTCGACCAAAATTGTGGGGAAAACTTCCTCCTAAAATTATCAGATCTGCAAAAACTTTGAACAACTTTAAAAGCACCATTCGAAAGTTGACGTTAGCTCTCTGTTAGACGACGGATGCATGCGTTGTTCTTGCTGTTCATCTATGTAGTTAGTTATAAATTAATTACTAGGTGATAATATTATGATAGCATTTATCAACAAATTAATTCTTAGATTTAATTTTAACTTTATGTTCTTTACTCTTATTAAATCTTAGTTGTAAAGATTTTACCTTATATTTCAGTCTCCCCAATTAGTAAAGCACTTGTGCTCGGCTATTAAGACTTGAGACTTAAAGTTGTCATTCATTCATTCACACATTTTGGGGCAATACTCCTGCTGTTTCAGTAAACCAACATGGAGATCGATGTTATCGATAGGTCTACAAAAATCCCAATTATCCCTTTACCTTAACAGGCACCTTGCTGAGATCTTCCTGTGATGAGCTCATTTCTTTCAACTTGTTTTTCAGCCTCTGAAAGTTTCCACACATTGATAAAAAAAGACAATTGTGACTGAAACCATTTAAGCCTCCATGGCTTCCTGAGACTTGCAAGCCTTTATTTGTATTTCTTGATCCGTTTCATTGTAATGAGTATAAGAATTGTTCTTCGAAACTTAATAACAAGTTTGCAAATTTAATAATAATGATGACAGTTCATAATAATTTTAATAACACTAATTCCATACAGAATGCCACGAAAATTAAGAACGTTACGAGCAAGTAAAGTTTCAGGAAAATAAGCAAACTTTTCCTCAAGTTTATTTTAAAAATTGTTGTTTTACCACGGCTAAAAACAGCTATAACCCTTCTCAAATGCTGACCCTAAGCCTAAACAATATCTGGAATAGCCTCTTGTCACATATTGCGCGATATAATGAATTTGGTATTTGTAGCTAAACGTTTCCATTGACTTCCAAGTACCTTGCTTACAACCAAACCAGTTTTGATTAACTGCTGAGCTAAGGATAATCATGGAAGCTAGAGCATCAATACAGGATAAGGTAATAGAATCATCAAACAGGTTAAGCTGATGAAGAGATTAAGTCTTTTGGATGACGACTCTGAGCCACTTGCAAAAAAAAACAAACAAAATCACACACACAAATGACTGAGCTCTAAGAGACTCAAGGGAGCTAAGCTATTGAACCATTAATGACTCACTACGACCTGGCTGCACGGCTCACCTAGTACGTTATGCAGATGCTACTGTAACCCCTTCACAAGAAAAAAACAGATGAAGTGAATGTATATACTGTAGTACTTACATCATGATTCACTTTAAGTGTTTTGAAAGACTTAAGAGATTTCTCCTTTTCTGCTTTAACTTTGTTCAGTTGATCTTCAAGCTCCTGGAAATTCATTTACACAATAAATAATAATAATAATAATAATAATAATAATACAAGATCATTCAATACAACATCATTATAGATGTCCTCGAAGGTTTCTCAAGAGAGGTGGAGCGGAAAATTAAAGATCTGGTGGGAGACAAGAGTGAAACCATTACGCTACAGATGCAGAAGGTCATCTTGACAAGCTCGTTAAATATTGGAAGGCCATTTAAACTAAGTGGGTAGACTTTTTAAATGAACACTCTGATTGATTTTAACAGACATTTTATTTCAACATTATTTAACCAATGATATTTTGAGACATTTATATGGTATTGTAATTTGTTTTTAAATGCGATAGCAGACTTTAGTCTATGCTGTGGTTGGTTACAGCCCCCCACCCAGCCAAAAAGTATACTCCTTATTATTATTATTATTATTATTATTATTATTATTATTATTATTATTATTATTATTATTACTATGATTATTATTGTTGCTGTTGTCATTATTATTATTATTATTATTATTATTATGATGATTATTATTGTTGCTGTTGTCATTATTATTATTATTATTATTATTATTATTATTATTATTACTATTATTAATCAAGTATAATCATTTGGCTCAAGATGGGATCACTTGTGGTTTAACTAGCTCTACTAAGTGGGCTATCAAGCCAAATGGGAAAGAGAAAGTTGAGAGTTGATATAAATCCTGCAAAGGATGTGGAAAGGAAGTGCAGTTCTGCCTTATTACAGTTCTATCTTCTTACCTTGACATAAAACTTGTTTTCTTCACATTCCTTCACAGCCATCTCTAAGTTCACTTCCACTTCCTGCTGTTGACTCTTAAAATTAAAAGGTGATGTTTCAGTAACTAAAACTTATCTTTATTTCAGCACATTAATATGTTCTTTAAAATGTCTTCAACATAAGGTTTTTATTCATCCAAACATAATAAGGGAGTTACTTCAATATTGCTGCCAATTCATGAATACAGCTTTGGCTAGGCTATAGGTGAATCCTACCTTTTGCATCATTAGTATTAGCCTTTCATCTTCTAATGAATCATTTTTAACAGTGAATAACTCAAGTGCATTTCATGATAAGCCTTCACGGAAAATTTGAACCCGAACATACATGTACTTGATAATCATTGAGGATTTTTCTTTAAAATTCTGTTTTTAAAATAATAATAATAATAATAATAATAATAGTAATAATAATAATAATAATAATGATGATAATAATAATAATAATAATAATAATAATAATAATAATAATCATGATGATGATATTCCAATGATGAAAACGAAAAGCTGGGAAACTGGGAAAATTACTAGGTATAACAGGTTTCTTAAAAAATCATTAAGTAAATTTGTTTATAACAGGTTGCATTTTGCAAGCAAATGTGTATTTTCATAAAACAATGATCATTATTGTCAACAACAACAGCGAAAAAGACTCCAATATTTATCAATACAAAACTGTTCTTGATTTTAGAGATGAAAATGACATAAACTCAACAACACATAACATCTTTGTCACCAATCTGGACAATCTATAATATAATGTTATCATATCATTAATTAACAACAATTTTTACTGGCAAGTACGACTAATCATGAAGGAAGAGAACAAATAAGTATTTTGTTATCAATGGTTTACTAAAAGACTTATGATTAACAGAGCCCTAACATTATTTGAACCATTGCTATTAAAAAGCAATAAAAGACAGTTAATGATTAGCAACTTATTTTTTACAAATGAAGCATTCTCTCTCATCATTATGAAATTACTACGACATGTTAATGTATGATGTTATGATAAAACTTTAAACAGAATGCTGCATACCCTTGCAGCAGCCTCCCGACCCTCATAATCGGTGCGCATGGTGTCCAGTGCATTTCTAAGGTGCTCAGTCTCTATTCTAGCAAACTCCAGATCACTTCTCAGCAACTAGTGAAGTTAAACGTGATAATCAGCAAAAGGTGAGAAAGACTGTATAGAAACAAGAATGATTACCCTTACAGGACCTTTTAACAATAATAATAATAATAATAATTCATTATTTTATTAGAGGATACAACCAATTTTAATGGTAACTTTATATCATTAGTAATTTATGCAGTTTTTTCTTTCATTGGCTATGCTCACACAAAGAATTTAGGAAATCAGCATGGCTAACTCCTTCGTGAAGAGCCTGCAAGCTGATTACTGACTTATTTGGAGACTGCATGTCAATTACATTGGCCCTATATACACCGGAGGATGTCTAAGACATCTGCAACCTCTTAGACGACTAGTATAAATACAGGAAATTTAGGTGGATGCATTAACCGTCAGACAAATTAAACGTCTCAAGTTAAGTGTGTCTAAACAGATGTCTTAGTTGCCTCAGACGTCTAAGCCATCTAGTATAAAGTCGAGACACATTAGACTGGGACACACTTAGCAATGATGGGCACATGCAAATCGAATGGAATTGATACCCAGTCTCTTTGGTGATTAAATCCCAGTCTCTTTAGAAGAAAATCATGAATTTGATTTCTAACTGTCGAAGTTAAGTATGTCCGGTATTTATATTAGGCGCACATACGGCCAAATGTTTAATGCCTCTAGATGTACTAGACATCCTCTAGTATAAATACAGCCATTAATGATTTCCAAGTGCACAAAACAACAACAGCATTTAGCTTTGATTTCATGATCTCTAGATATTCAAGTCTTTCCAAGTGCTTCATCCTTATGAATCAACTTATGAAGGGAAACTCCCTTTTCATCCTGATCATTACATTATAACACAGCCCTTAATTTAGAATTGCATAAAAATTCTTAGGATGCAGCTAATTTAAAACCAAGTACAAAACAACCTTTTGGGTTGTTGGAAGAATTTTTTTTTGTTCTGCTGAATAATCTTAATAAGCACTACAAGTAAGAGCCACACTGTTTTTTGGCTTCCATAAATCGAACTATGAAAGCGAGGCCCAAAGATGCTAAAAATTGAGCCGAAACCATCGCAAAGATGCCGAGTAAGGTGATTGATTCATTTTATTTATTGACTATCTGTAGTTCAATGACCAAAACATTTCTTTCAGGATAGAATCAATAATAATAATATCAAAATCTTTGAAACTTTTAATCAAAGTTTGACAGAAGCCAAAAGGAAGTTTGGTGGTTGGTTATGAAAGTGAGAAATAAGGGTGAAATATAATAAAAAGACTTGTAAAAGGCAAATTATAATGAAAAAAATGGAGTCACACGCACAACCCGTTTTCAACAATCCTCAGTTGATCCCATGAATGACCAAAATAACTTTTTCCTTTTGTGATAGATACAGTTTGCAGTGAACATAGCAGTTGAAACAATATACAGTATAATAATAATATTATTATTATTATTACTATTATTATTATTATTATTATTATTATTATTATTATTATTATTATTATTATTATTTCAAGTTACGTGTACTTCATCTTACCTCGTGGGTGTCTATATTTTCCTCATTTGCTAATAGCATTTCCTCCTTTCTTGGACCTATAACATCCTCACTGTTGAAACTAACATCTTTGTTCTGAGATAACTGATCTAACTGGCTTTGAAATTGATCCCTCTCTATCAAGAGTGTATCCACTTGAGCTTTCAGATTCTGAAATGCAGACACAATCTTGTGTAAATTTCTTTTAGTTTTAGTGATCTAGTTGTCAATGCTGAAGACTGTACATTATTATGGTACATAATTTGCAGACAGTGAGTGTGAAATGGAAGAGTTCCCTCAATCTCAATTTTTCATAAACAATATCTGTACAATGAACAGTATTTCCAAAAGCTTAAAATACTGTAAGAACCTCAAGATGATATCGTAATGAATTTGAGGATGATAGTAATAACTTTTATTAATAGTCTCTAAACTTCTGTCTTTGACCAAGCACAAAAACTAATCAGGAAGGCTACAAAACATTAGGTAGATTAAAAATTACATCCTATATATATTTTTCCTTTGCATGGAAAAATACATTGCACCATCATTTCTAAACTAATTGATCAAGTTGGCATTTTGTAACAATACGTATTGTACTTTAGAAACAATTTTCAGACAATTAAGATTCCTGAAATAATTTGTGAAAAAAAGAATGGCAATAAACAAAAAATAGTAAATGTTTTCTTAGGTCAAAACTACCTGGAAAACACCGAAAATAGCATTTCCAAGTGCCTAAATTTCAAGACACCCAATACAATACAATACATACTTAATCGACCACTCCCCATAGGGGCTTGTCAGAGCCAATGAAACACAATCACGACAGAACAGAACAATCAACAACAACAACTGTTAAGAATCCCAACTGGCCAGAAGCAAGCTACCAGTAGTTGGAAGCTTGACCTCTTTTCCATCTATTTTCTAAATTGGGATGCTGCTGTTGCTTAAGTAACACTCATATGATCTTTCCAAATAATAATCTCTCACCTTCAAGACACATTTTGCCAAGCAACCCTACTTTTTACATAGACTATCGCCCATTTTTGTTTTCAAATTTTGCGGGCACCACCCTCTTAAATAATAATAATTGTGACATGTTATGGTTGCCCTATCGTTATTAGACAAAAGGTCTTTGCGTCAGAACAATAGGGCAACTGTAACATGTCACAATTATTCAAGATGGCGTGCCCACAAAATTTGAAAGTGAACATGAGCAATTTTAAAATTCAGTTTTCCTGATATAAACAGCATTTTTTAAACAAATTTCGATTAAACTTGTTTGAAAACATTATTTCCTTTGCTTTAAACGTATTCTGTAGTAAGAGTGGAGGTTTCCTTTAAAGTATGAGAATGACAAAGAGTGCTCTCTGCAAGCAACTTACTTTTATCTCCTCCTTTGCCTTCTCCATTTGAGAATCCCCAGACATCTCCAGGGCCTTTATAAGCTCTTTTTTGTCTGCTGATACCTTTTCCAGTTTTGCTTGAAGCTATGGAAAAATAAGTTTTCATTTGACATCAGAGATCCATTCACCCCTAAACAGGCCATACTCAGTATTTTACTCTGTCTAACGCCAAACAATTTTACTCGTCAATGAGGAACCCCAGGAATCAATGGGTTACTAAAAAGTTATCTTTGAAAAAAGGTCCTCTTCTGCACGTGGGAATATTCAAGACTGAGCTCTTAGATATCAGCCATATACTTTGTGGTTGTTTTAATTAATTCACAGTATTGTGGTCACCAGACTAAACTGGTAAGACAGGGGTTTTATCGGAAGCCGGGACCCGGGTACTAGCACCCGTCTACGCTGAGTACAGTACCCGCCTCTCAAGATCAAAAGCCAGACCATATATAAGGGTGCCTGCTTGTACTCTATCACAAGGTACCTTCTCCTTTAAAACTCAATGAAACTCATGCATATGGAGGAAGCAAGTAGGCATTACTAAACCACAAAACAATGAAACAAAACAGCTATTTCTTTCTACTTTTTTTCCTCGAACACGGAAACTCAAAAGGAAACAAATTCAGCAGAGATGTTGGACATTCCCTTGAGAATTTTGTGGCATCTGCAAAGAGGGTAGGCCACCTGCTCAGTCTCCTGTCCTCAGTGTTTGTTTTGGTGTTTTGGTGTTTTGTTTTGCTCTTTCACTGTTTCATGGTTTAGTTGTAATACCTGAATTATTGTTCAGGGCATCATTCAATTTTGTTCCTATAGGTGCACAATACTGAATCCCCTGCTGCCTTTCAATATTCTTTCATAAGTCAAATAATTCAGATCAGCACAATTTAACAAATTTCAAGTATAACCTCAAGCAGTATTAGTTGCAGGCCTTCAGCTTCTACAACGTTGATGAGTTCTGTTAGTTCCAGTGAGTCATTATTTTCAACAGCCATGATTGCTTGAGGACTTTTCACAGATTCGATCTTTACTTCTAACTCCTGTCAGGATGAAAACAAAATGCTGTTAAATTGACTAGATAAAGCATTACTGAAATCTTGTCATCAAAACTAAACAAAATCAAGCTAGATAAAACAAAAAAGGCATGTTAACAAATCGTCCACATATTCCATTCACCAGAAGAAACTCAATGCAGTAGTCAAAGCATTACAATAATACTAACCCCAATGTTATTATGTTATTGATATTATTATATCATGGTTACATTGAATTTTTTTTGGTATGTACAGTCCAGTGTTAATTACGTTATGATCTAAAGCACCCAGTAATTGGTAAAAAGTGCTGTGCTACATGTAAGCTTGGCTAGGACAATTTTGTTGTGGTTCACCTTAATGGAGCATCTCAAAATGACTCCATATCTTTCCCTCCAACTGTAAAATGTCACGTCACTTTTAATTATATTGTAATAACTGTCCCTCTAAATTTACATTTCAAGTAAACAATAATTGGTTAAAATAACCTTAACTTAAAGACTGTTACAAAAAATTGCATTGCGTGACTAGCGCTACTTTCTAGAAGCTTTGCAA
>NC_090881.1:18186648-18214148 GCF_036669935.1 Montipora foliosa
TTTAACCAACTGACCCCTCAGGAATCCAAGGATGCACACAGTTGACGAGTGAATTTGTCACGTGTCTTGAAAACAAAGACCCCTATAAGACCCTAAGACTCGAAAACCAAGGAAGTAACCCAAAACCCTCAATATGGCTGACCCTGGGCCTAACAAGGCCTAAAGTTGGTTTTTAGGCCTAGGGTTAGCCAAATTGGGGCTTTGGGGTTACTTTGTTGGTTTTTGAGTCTTAAAGGGTCTTAGGGATTTTGTCTGGCCTTGGAAAGAGTAAAATCTGTGAAGCCTCACTCCCAGGAGTCAATGGGCTAATTTATTTTTTCTTAAAATTCAGTTGAACCTACAGAATTTGTCTTTTTTTTTTTTCAATGAAAACTTTTCTGTGATCATGTCATGCACAAATAATATTAGAAGCTTATTTACATGAACTTTAAGTGCCTGAGCTGTGTTATTGACTATGTGCACCAGGATGGTTATAGCTAAAGAGAAATAATTTTCTAATGGCATTACTTTTTATTATCATGATACACTGTATTTTATTCTGTAATTTTTAACTAAGTCAGATCTTAGTACTTTTAAGAAAGTTTGTGGTATGTTGAATCATCCATTATATTTCTCTTTAGTCAAGTGTGAAGAATACAATTAATCCTCCGAGAAGCTCATGAAACACAGCTCCACGTATCCTATGATAAACACTCAGCATTTTATTAAATCAATAAGCAATCATTTTGTTAATGGGTATATTTTTAGGTACAAGTAAATGTAAGCTGTAAAGCTTTTAAAAAGATTATTCTCATTCTTGCTGCATTTTTAACCTAGTATAAATTTCCTGTAACGATAGATAAATATTTTTCTTTATTTGATGCATTGATGTTCAATATAGGACTCAAATGGTGAAGTACGACTATCCTATACCAAATTAACATTTCAAGTCAACTCTTTGCATCAACTAATGAAACCTTTTGGATCCATTCTTTGGTTGCTTCTTGGAATAAAAGGCAAACTTCCATGATATTAATAAATTTTATAATCAGTTTGTATTGTAATTTGTTAATGTGATTTTTTAATCCATTGTTGTGGAAGTTTGTTGAAATTTGGCAAATACAAAAAGGCCCAAGCAAAAAGTCATTCCTTGTGTGAGGCATTTTTGTCAAGAGCCTGTTAGATCTATGTATGTACCTTATCTTTTTTCTCAAATTCAGCATGCACTCCTCTTGATAACCACTCTTTCTTCTCATTTTCAAGCCTTTGTATCTCTCTTCTTTCTTGTTCCACTTGAGATGTCAACTCTGTGAGAATACCACAAAATTCAAAATATAATCAGGATAAAACACACAAGCTTTCCCAAAATCTCCATGCCTAAAGGCCAGTTTACACGGTACGATTAGGCAGCGCGATTTGTTGGCCCAACATTATCAAAGCGCGAATTGTATGCGTTCTTGATCTCTGCCATTTTCCATCTCTGCTGAATGCTTCTATTTTGTATGATCTCGTATTCTCAAAATTCAGATTGATATGCCGGCTTCTCTGAAAGTGTTGGGCCAACTCAACAAAAAATCTGTTGCATATGCACAGAAATGCATTTTCCCATTTATAATTGTTTTACAGCAGCTCTCTGGACTGAGAACACACAGGGTGCAGATGATTATGAATCGTGAGGAAGTACGGATATGTCTGGAAATTACCTGCATATTAAAACTAAAATGAGCTGTCGGCCTTTCAACAGACCCTTGACTGTCGTACAATGTAAATGCTGCTGATATTTAAAAAAATGCTTCTTACTGAGTTCGAGGTCGGTACTGTAAGCTATGAACCAAATTTTCCCCGTTGACTTATGGCATGCCGTCTTAGTAATGTAGAACACCGCCTGCTAAATTAGCCAATCATAGCATGCGTATTACCTGAGAGATATTCATGAGGAAGTAAAATAATTTATTTAAACTGCACCTGAACTTCAAAAATTTTTTGTTCCTAATATATATTTCCCAAAGCAAACATATGTCACCATTGTTGCCGTGCAAGCCACATAAACTTGGCAGAACTAGCAATAATTTGGACTCATGACCATGATGTGAGAGGCGTGGGTCTATTCTCAATTTTAAGTCACAAACTGTTTTGCATTCCTGTTTTCAAAGAAATTTTGCGTTGCAGAGCAGTTTGTGACGTAAAATCAAGGATAGACCCATGCCTCTCAAATCATTGCCATGGGTCCAATTCACTGCTTGTTTCAATAACTTTGCGCATCTTGGACGGCAGATAAAAAGCGAAACTGTGTCAGGTAAGAGAGGCAAAACGTGCTCTTTTGGTGGGGAGATGCTTCTTTCCACTCGGTTGACTTTCCAGTGACTGTTTTGAATATGGCCATTGGAAAACCTGGACCGAACTTAAATGAGAACGCGAGGGGGGAGGGGCTGAGGAGATAGAGTGAGAAACCGCCTGCAATCAACCCCTCAAAATTTTCGCAACCTCCGTTCGCCCGCGGACAGAGAAAATATCATTCCTGATTGGCTGATAAAGTGTCAGAAAAATCCGCCTGTCAATCAAATTTTATTACTCTTGGGACTTCATAAAAATGTAAAGACAAAACAAAGCGGCAAGAGCTGACAATCTGGTTGCAAAAAAAAATGGGAACTTCTTTGCAGTAGCCTGGATTTTCGGTAAGTTGAAATCTCAGTTCAATCTTGTAAATATTTTCCCAAGCGAATTAATTGTATCACCGCCAATGTTTACACAAGGCACGCTATGATTGGTTGGGAGTTGACATCAAACCTGTGCTCGTCACACATGATTGGAAATGGGAGGTTTCAAAAATGTTGTGGGGTTCATCACAGGCTAGTGTAGAGATTAACATTCTGGACCGTGGCCACCAAACAAAGTTTTTTACAACTTATCCGCCAATCAGGGTGTGAACTTCATTGAAAGGCACGCCTAATTGCAAAATTCATATGAATGTTATTTGAACACCGTTGCATGGGTTGTTGAGTTGACATATTTACACGTAGTTGTCAAATGTGAAAGTTTGTTGGGTGGCCACAGTAAGACGCGTTTGCACTATAAGCCTCATTACTGGTCCCTTCAAGAAATATCTGCATTCTGAAGTTCAACTTTTATCCAACAGTCTTGCTTGTTACTGCCGCGAATCAGTTCATTAAATAAAATAACAATATTAACAAAGGCTTCTGAAGGGAATCAAGATCAGCACATCATAACACTGGACATGACTTAAGCCATCCCTCTATCGTGACCAATAGTGAATAATGAAACCACTGATGGTGAAGGTACCAAACCAAAATTCTGTTCGTTTGGAACGGTGTCTTCCAGGTCATCCAAGTGACCACTTCATTTCTTGTTGGTAATGAATGACACCATTCTTTTTATCTGTCAGTAGTTTTTTTTACTTCTTACTTTTTTTCTATGGTGGACTTATTGACCATCATTCAGTTCTGTGTTTTGGTTGTTATGTGCTTGTCATCAAATTATATTTCATAAACATACTTGTATACCACTCTTTGACTGAAGATTGCAGTGATTACCAGTCACACTTTTTGAAAATACATTTGGGTGAACATCAATCAAATGTTTCCACAAACTTGACTGCTGAGAAGTGAACAGGACTATATTGTCATGGAAACATTTGATTGACATCCACCCATGTTTAGTTTCGAAAAATGAAAAAAGTTGTGAGGGGCGCGTGCAACTGATAACCGTTGTAATAAAGGATTTACTGTGGCTTGATGGTTTGGCAGCAAGTTAATGAATGGGACAATAATGTTTAAGACGTATTGCTATGGTTAATAATGTGTGGCTATTTTTTTTGCAAAGGGTTTATGCCACAGTTCAATATCACATTATTATCACCTTTCCTTGATAATCAATATCACAGTCTAAACACCTACCATCACATTTTGTTTTGCTTTGCTTTAAAAGAGCAACTTGTCTCTTGACATATTTTATGAGATCTTCTTTCGGCAGTGACTCAAGCTGACACAAGAATAAAATAACAATAATTTAAAAACACAAGGCAGCTATACACTGCCTTAATTTATTTCATTAGCATTCTGGCACTCAGTCAAGTCTCAGTCATCAGCTAATATTCTCTTTGATCACATCAAGTGTTGTCAAGCTGAAAATCTTTTGGAAGAAAGCAATATGGCCACATTTTATTGGAGACATTTAAAGTCAGCCTCCTGGATTAGTTTTTTTTTTCTGCAGCTCTCAGGATACCTGTGGAATTCAATAGGGAGTAGCCACTGTACCTGTGATTTTGCTTGTGCCTTAGAGGAAGGGGAACTTGTTGTATTCAATGCACCTTCCTTTTTCATGTTCTTTGTTAGATCAAGTGGGTCTTTGTCATTCTGAGCAGGAAAACACAAAAAAAAACTATTTAAGTCTGAAAATTGAAGAAATTGAAGTCACCTAAGACGTACATAAGTTTGTTAGTACACGTAAGTATGGAGCGTTTTCACTCACGTGACCAGCAGCCATATTCGATTACTAAAACAAAAGAAACTATTTGCATGAAAATAGAGTTCAATTCCCGGAGGGTAAAGTTTGGTATACCACAATGGCCGCCATTCCTTTGTTTTGGTTCATCAACATGGCCGCCATGACATCACGTGAAAACAATCAATGCATGTACCTCTGTTTTAAGCAGGCAAAATCTGGGATAAATTTTAGGGATTTTTCTACTAAAACTCTGCAAGAATTTTACACCCCCCCCCCCCCCCCAAGAGGAGGTTATTAAGGCCCCGATATACTGATGCCTATTGAATTTGCCAGGCTGTGCTTCTACGAGTCTCTATATTGAAACTAGAAAAAGGAGATTCTGATTTGGTATGTGATGTTCTCTGATCATGAATCTAACCACCTTCCACAATCATGTATTTGTTTTACCACAATTTGTTTGAAATACAGACCAGTTACAATGTCATCATAATAAAGGACATTTCATCCCTGGCAAAGTTTTTATCCCTTTGTTAACACTAATGAATTACTTTAAGTTCCTATGAGGCTTATTTTTTCTCAGTTTTTTAACTTTTCGTTTAAATATTTATAGTGTCTGGAGTGTAGTACTTCAAAAATTTTTCCCTCATCATGTATCCACGTGTTTTAGCAGGCCTTTGATTTTTGGCTGAGCCAGTTGCGTCCCAGTTGCTAATGACTTCAAAGAAGTGGGAATAATTATAAATGTGCATGTCGAATTCAATCAACTATTCGGAAAGGAAACCGCCGAAAAATTACTATATTTAATTTGAATTTAATGAGCAACAATCCAAAGACACCCGGTGAAAAGTGCGGTAGAAAAGCTAAGAACAGAGAGGCCGCAGACTTTTGCCAGATTTGCAGAATAAATTTAAATTGAATGTTGCAGTGTTTTGGCAAGTTTCCACGGTGTGATGTTTGTCCACAACTATCAAGGACAAATTATTGTTTAGAACGGTCGACTCGTCAACCATAAAGTCTGAAGTCAGAAGACAGAGATTGTTCTGCAGAAATAGTGACTCAATACTTGTTTGAAGCCATTTCCTTTAAGAAATTCCTTTCTTCTCAAAGGCAACTACCCATACATATCTGGTGACGCTGCAACGAGGAACGATGTTGATCAGAGGGCATTTGATTTCGGTCACGTGTAGACAAAGCTCTCACAAATAATGGTCTTGCCAAAACCAGTTGGTAGCACAGCCATAACATACCTACTTGCCCGATAGGAGAGCTTTGACTACACGTTTGTGCTCTTGTTTGTGTTAAAAATGTTTCCCATTTAGAGGGATCAATGATCGAAATATTCTGCAAAAGCTATATCGTGCTTATAATCTTAGCACAATCTGACAAAAAATAATTAACTCATCAAAAAAATCTGATAGCGGTGCATTGTCAAGTCGGACCAATCCGAATTTCCCAATGCTGGTGCAACAGGAAATTCTGAATGTGTCGGTTACTGAAACGGGTGCAGTTCCTTTCTCACACTTCTCTCCCAAGAATCCCTTGGCCATTTTATTTGTTTGCAAGGCAAAACACCACTGCCTCAGAAAAGCGGGCCGCTCAACTAATTTATGAAGGGACTACTCGCAGTCTAGTGATGATTCAATTTGTTATACCCCTAAAATTAATATGATCAGAATGTAGTGCACCATTTTGTATTTTCTCTTTGTTGTTTTCTTTTCAGAATTTACTTTATTAACCCTAAAGTTGACGTCCAAAGCCTAAACCAGCCAGACTTTAGTCATGTTCTATTGGGATCAACCGGTTTTAGTTGGTTGGGTTGGTTGGGTTTTTTCGTGTTCTATTGGGAAAAACCCGTTTTCGGTTGGTTTGATTGATCAACTTTTTCAACCGGCATCAAACTTGGTTGAAACGGTTGAAAAAGCATTGGCAGCAACCGCTGTCGTTTACGTGGGCCATTTAAAGTTGGCCGCGGGCTCCTGCCGTGTTGCTTTCGGGCCTCAACTTGTAAATCCTAAGAAGTCTGGTAATAACTACATATATTCCCAGGAGTTACCGCGTTTCAACCGAAAACGGTTGGAAAAGTGTTCTATTGGGAAACCTCAACCACTTCAACCGAAACCGGTTGCGGTTGAAACGGTTGATCGCAATAGAACACGACCTTAGTATTTTACTCTGTCTTTACTCGTCAATGGGGAACCCCCAGGAGTCAATGGGTTAACCCAATGACCCCTGGGAGTGAGACCTAACAGATTTTACTCTGGCTAACACCAGAGGATTTTACTGATGAACTGGGGGCATCCTGGAGCATTTGAGGTAACAATGGGTCAAGGCTGCTGCCTAGAACAATTTTGCGGGAGCCCTTAATTCATTTAATAGTTTCTGGTAAGTGACATGTACTCCATATGTTGACAATCTAGAAAAACTAAAATGACATGCCGTAATGGTCGGATTGCTGATGTAACATAAATATTTACCACAACAATATTATTATTTCTGCGGATGATTTCCGATAGAGATCGTTTCTGCTCTTCGTTAAGAGTCAATCACACTTATTAAACGATTATGTGATTGTGTCGCGATCGATACGATACTCGTATTGATTAAGTAGACAAGATACCTTAAATATTCTTAGAGGATTTATGCAGCTTAGAAATGGTGTATAAACAAAAGAATTCAAGCACATAAACACACGCGACCGGTTTTGGATACGATCAATGAACTTCCAATAACATCATAGAACTTTATTGTCGATCCTAGCCTGTCACGGCTGTTTGCATTCTTTTCGAAGACGGCTGACGATAACAACGCAATTATAGTTGTGAGCGGTTAAAAGTAAAAGTGTAAGAGTTCACAGCAGGAATATATCGACTAAAAACCGCAATGATTAAAATTGTAAAAGGTTTTACAAAAGAGAATTCAACGTAACTTACAATTGCGGTAGCCATACCACGTTAGGGTTAGGGTTAGTGAGGAAGTCGATCTATCCAAGAAACCTACAATCTCCAGAAACAAGTCTCTACCCTGCTTCCATTGAAAATGTTATTGCAGAGCTTGCGTTGGCCCTTTTCCCATTTGTTCTGGACAACAATTCACTGTCATTCTACCAATGTTTAACCAATGTTTTCTATCGGAAGGAAATTCCACGTCAATATTGCGCCGCGTATTAAATCAGCGGACGAAGAAACACTTCGAGAAAGTGTGCGCGACCCTATTTCGCGCATTCATTGTGGCCTCGTTGTGGCATCAAGTGCGTGAGAGTGCGTGAGAAGACTGGAGCTGACCTGGCGGGAAGAAATGAAACTCAAATGAATTCTTTCCCGAAATTTACGTCTTATCGTGTCATAGTACATGTATTGCGATCCATAGCCACAGAAAGGACGATGATAGGTACCTCCAAGTTTTCCTCATTTATTTTCCTTGACATGGAAACCACTGGATTGCAAAAACCCGTGGAGATTACCGAAATTAGCATGATAGCTGTCCAACGAAAACTAATCTTAAAAAGCTCTGAGACCAAAACTATTCCTCGAATACTCGATAAATTTACGGCTTGTGTTCGTCCTGCTAAAGAGATTGAGTGCTTTGCTTCATCGATGACTGGGCTATCAAACGAAGATCTCGAAAACAGGAAGGGTTTCGACATCGAACTCGGAAAAATGGTTCAATCGTTTGTTGTGAGACAACCTCAACCGGCCTGTTTAATAGCTCACAATGGTGATACTTTCGACTTCAGAATTCTAGTTTCTCACTTACAAACTGTTGGACTAAGATTGCCTGACAGCGTCGAATGCTCTGACTCTCTGAAAGCTTTCAGGAAACAACACATGGAAAACGAGGAGGATTCAAATTGTGTTGACGGTGTAATTTCGCGTGGTAAAAGGAAACGATTTTCACACTCTTTAACTAACCTATACCATACTTTTGTTGGAGGAGAATTTGAGAATGCACACAGAGCCGAAGGGGACGCTTTGGCTTTGCTTAAACTGGTTATTCACAAACCAGGTGTTTTGGAATATATAGAGAATGGTGCACACAAACTTTTTTATCAGAGTCAAGCAAATGGAGAAAGCTCGACGAAGACACAGAAGCAGGCTTTGGATGAAGAGTGTATCAACCAGGTCCAAGATGAATACTTGTCACAGTTAGAGAAGGAAGGACTTCTGTGATTTAGAGATTGAATTACACAATAATATTGATTTTTCCCTGGTGAGACAGACCATGTACTGTGTTGTGATTGTATGTAGCTACAAACAATTTGGGTTGTAAATTTATGTATAATTACTATTTAACAATAGACTACAAGCTTTCTGTGAGTCAATAGCAGCGATTTGACTAATTGACTCACAGAAACAAGAACCAGTAGTGTAATTGTTGTAGTTGAAAACCAATCACATACTACCTTTGAATTGATTCCAATTTTTATTGATTTTATAAAGATTTGCTTCCAGAAAATGAAAAAAAGGTGCACATGCCTAATTTACATAATTTGCATCACACCTGAGACCAAAGGGAAAAAAAACCTGCAAACACTTGCATATTTCTTCTTTTTCCATTTCTTCAATGGGAGAGGAAAGCTTGTTTTGATTAGCAAACCAGCCTAAGAATAAAATTTCTTATGTAAACAGAAGCCTTTACACAACTTGAATTTATAGAAACATCAGTTGTGTATTGTAAATAATTTTGACTTATTATTCCCACTTACAATTAAATATCTTCTTTCCATATTTTGTTGCCGCTTTAGTCTTTTCTGGAATAGCATCGTTAATGGGCTTGTCAACCTCTTCTTTAGAAATATTGAAAAAACAGTTTGAAGAAGCCACCATTAATTAAACGAAATGTGCTGAAATTGCAGTCAGGGACTTGCATAATGACTAAAAGAAATGTTGGACACTGATTTATTTGATCATCAAATGTTCTCAAAAAACTTGGCAAGTCAGTGTCCAACATTTGTTATAGTCATTAAGCCACCATTGTTTTGTTTTTGTTCAAAACACCAGCATTCTTGCTTCTAAATATCTATCACTCAATAGATAGCAAGTAGTGAGCCAATCAGATTACAGGTTTCGTGATAGTATGTGAGTGGATTTCTACTAAATATCATAGGAATGAAGGTGTCAGTTTCTGAAGAAACTTTGGCGCTGAGTCGGTGGGAAGTTAAACACAAGAATTTGGTTTTATAAGGAGTTTATAAAAGTAAATAAACCACCGTAAGAAATATTTGTGAGCTTACTTTGCTAGTGTTTTCCCTTCGTCAAAGGGAAGTTGCTCTGATAAAGGCTCACTCTCTGCTCAGAAATCTTTCTAGCAGTGATTAATTAATTGGTCTTCCCAGGGAAAATGCCCAAGGTTAAATTTTGGCTTTCTCACTAAAGCTTGTAAAGTGCATGCATGAAGTTGACCAAAGGGATACAAATAAAATAATGTGGTTTTTGTTGACAGCTATATGATTTTATATCAGCCATGTAGCAACTGATTCACCAAACAAACAAAAGCACAAAAGGGCACGCAAGTAGGGCAGGAGAGTCCCATTTGTGCCTGGAGTTCTATGAGCTCAATGCAACCCTTCCCCTTTGAATGCTTGCCAGGTAGGCTTAACCAATCAGGGACACATTGTTGGAAGGCAAGTGATCTCACTGCAATGCTAAATCCATGGATAGAAATGCCTTTTTTTGTTATTTAAATAAATGAACGAGTATCAACAGACAACAAATCAGTTAACGGATATCAAAAAGAAAAAAATAAGTTATCAAAATTAATGATGATGACAGTGATACCTGCTGCTTATGAACATTTTGTTTTTGAATTCAAATTTTCCATCCACTTATACAAAAAGAGTGGCGGATCCAGAATGGGGGCAGGGGACTCAGGCCCTCCCTTATTTTTGGATGTTAAAAAAGCCCTTTTATTAAACTGTCTTGCACTTTTTGCAGACAACAGCAACAAAAGCCGAGAAAGAGCAGTCTTTGTTTTTTTGAGAGTGCCCCGCCCCTCCCCCCCCCCCCCCCAAGCCATTACGCATGCAAAGAGCAAGGCCTAAGGACTTTGAGCTGTAATTTACCCATATCAAACTCAGCGATCTCCAAGTTTTGCTGTTTTCTCCGTAGTTTATGCCAGTCCGCAGTCCAAATTCCGTATTCTTCTTTTGTGTTGTCTCATGATTTCCGTCTAAAGCACTGGACAAAATATTCTCGTTCCCAGAGCTTTTGGCCAACCACGGCTCGATCATCATAGTGTGTAATGATATGTAATACATAAAAGGTTATGCAAGGATTTGCAACAACTATAAAAATCCGCTTAAAGTTATTGGCGTTTGTTACTTGACTTACGCTCATTACGCGAGGAGTTCATCCAAACGTTATTTATCCACAGACAGGTTGTGACAAGTGTCACAAGTTGTACTAACGTGCTAAACTTCCGACTTCCTTAGTCTGAACTTCTTGTTCTAAGCGAAGTGTTCCTGAGCGCCTTGTTCTGAGCCTGAGATAACAATATTATCTAGTGCCAAACCAGACATATTCCAACCTCTTTTGAAGGAAAATAGGGAGTATTTTTTAGCGCCCAAGAGGCGTGAGCCTGTAGAGGCATATGGGGTATTTCCCTCCCCTCCCCCAAAGAAATTTTGCAACCATTAACTATGGTATTACCAACGCTTGTCGGCCAGTTATGGAGCTTCTAAGTGGAGTAAAACTGCTGGCCTTTGCACAACACGGGGTGCTTAATGGAGAAACTGTAGGATAAGAAAGTGTAATATGTAATGTTTTACACTAATATCGCAAAAACATACTTAAGATAAGCAATTTTTCCTTGTTTTCAGAATTTCATGATAAATCGGGCGACTGATAAAAAATGGGGAGAGCTGGAGGCAACACATCAAATCGGGAAACTTCCGAATAAATCGGGAGGGTTAGAATTTCTGCAAAACATACATGAACCAAATACGCGTCCTAAGAGGGTCTCAATGGGGTTGCAGCAAACACGGTACACGGTTAAAAAATTCGCGATTTCACGGCGCACGCTTAATTTTTACATCAAATAATTGTTCAGAACTTAGGAAAAGCTACAAACAACACGGTTATCTGGACAAAATAATTCACGACACACGGTTAATTTTTTCCCTTTTTCACGACACATGGTTAATTTTTTGGACGTTTCACGCCACACGCTTAACCCCATCGAGACTCTCTCCTAACCGGCGTGTGAAAACTTGAACCAACGAGTGAATTATCCGTAAAAGGTTTACAAAATGCTTCAGCAATATTGCTTTATTAATTTAATACCGTTTTGGCGGCACAATAACCCACGGTTTACATCCAAAAACCAGATTTCTTCGGCGTTGGCAGACTGCACGGCTTGCAGTCACAGCGTTACTTCCTCATCTAAATCGGAACTCGAAAGCCTTGGAAATCCCCGCTGGTACTTCGGCAGGCTGAGACGGGTCAAATAAGGGATCGATCATTAGAAATAACCGGAGGTTGATCATGTTATCCTGTTGGACAAACTACATGCCTATGGTTTAGACAACACATCATTATCGTGGTTTCAATCCTATCTCAGCGACAGGCGTCAATTTGTATCCATGAGTGAAAAGGAATCTACTACATCTATTATTCCGCATGGTGTACCTCAGGGCTCTATTTTAGGCCCTTTACTGTTTGTCTTGTTCATTAACGACCTTCCGTTAAATTTTAGTTCCGCTAATACTGATCTATATGCTGACGACACGACATTAACTTGTTTCGTCAATTGGATGGATATGGATCGTCTGCAAATTTCATTTCTTTAACGCAGCAGTTTCTGAAACGGTTCACTGGGCCACACCAGAAACCCATAAGGGTTGAAACGTGTAACGGCCCCTTGTGTGCTGGGAAACAAGCTTCTCAATATTCAATTTGCTAAGTACCATATTTGGAACAAAAAGAGCGAGAGTTTTCCAAATATGGTACTTAGCACTGAAACATTCAACTAATCAGTTCGCACTGAATATTCGGAAGCTGTGAACGCGCGTTACACGTTTCAACCCTTATGGGTTTCTGGCCACACCCAACAAGCTTCCACTTAATGAGAAGAAAACTAAAGTTCTTACCATTTGTGGTAAACGTCTTTCCAACAGAATTCCTAATGACATTATTGTTTCTGTTAATGGATCGCAACTTGAAAACGTACAATGTGCAAAGCTCCTAGGTTTGGAAATTGATAAGGAATTAGCATTTCATTCGCATGTTGATAACTTATGCAAGAAACTATCTCAGCGTATCGGAATTTTAAAAAGGATTAGACATTGTCTGCAAATTAAGCATAGAGTTCTCTTTTATAATGCTATTATTAGACCAGTAATGGATTACGTAAGTGTTATCTGGTCAAACTGTGATATACATTGTCTAGATCGTGTTTTAAAGCTACAACAGAGAGCAGTGAGAATTGTCATTGGTGCTGACAGTTATGCACCCTCTGTTCAGTTATTTAACATACTCAAATGGATACCTTTCTTCGAGAATGCTAAATTAGCCAAGTGTTGTATCATATACAAGCGTTTGCAAGGTCGCGTGCCTAGTTATCTTACTAAGTTATTAGTACTTACCGTTGAGACTCATTCACGGCAAACTAGATATGCTAAATTTAATATAGCCTGCCCTCGAGTTAATCGAAATACAGAAGGTGGTAGAACATTTACTGTGACTGCTTGTCGGGAATGGAATAAGCTACCTCTTCAAATGAGGAAAGCAGAGACTCTCAAGACTTTCAAAAATTCTCTTTGGAATAGGATTTTTAAAGACCAGCAATCTTAAATCATTTCTCTATATAAGTATTGTGGGTCACTGTGCTGCATGCTAATAATTGCTTCATAGTTTTATTAGATTTTGCTAATTTTATCATAAGCTCTGATTTTTAACTATTTTAACTATTTTGATCTTGTAATGAGGGCCTCTAGTTTATTAGCATTTAGATGCTATTTTGAGCTACCCTTGATAAATAAAGACTTCACTTCACTTCACAAAAGAAGGAGGAAATGAAATTATATGAGTCAGAGGACATGCATGCGAAATTATGTTATTGTCTCCATTGCAATAATTCACGTTATCCTCAAATGTATTGTAGAAAAATCCGTCGTTATGGATGAGTTTAATATTCTTTCACTCATTACAACAAGTGTGTATGGGAAAGGAGGCAAGAATAAATGACATGCTATTTTAATATTTTAATTTTTTTGATAAATGACAAACAATGACCGCAAGTACTTAAACATGGAACGCTGGAATGGTGAAAAGGAAAAATAGTAACCAAAACGAAACGCCGGAATGCTTAAACACGGAAGTGTGTGAAAATAGCGAATACCGTAATTCACCTCAAGGTCCTGCTCACAACGTAAGATGAACGGCTTTATACAAAGTACACTATTTTCAGTGATTGCGGTATAATACTCTCACAACTAGAAACGCAACAAGCAATACGTATCTCCACATGAAACACAGTAAATCGTGAAGCAATTCACACGAATTGCATGTTTATTCTTGCAAATTATCAACGAAACAATGAAAGTTGTTTTACCGGTTGGAATATAGCCTGTTGCAGGCTCCCAGATAGTAGGAAAACCGAAAACAACTACCTTTTCCCACGCAGTTGTATTCGTTTTCCCGACTATCTGGGAGCCCGGAACAAGCTAGTTGGAATAATGCTATAGGTAGTTTAGGTTTTTAGTTTACCCTAAATTCAAAACGATTTTTTAGACATTCTTTTAAATTGAACCCTGTGTTATTTCTAGAGGGCATTGTACCTTACAGATTTGCACCAGACATAAATAGAGAATTAAAAAATGAGTTATACACTGTGTAGGACTTAACTAAGGTACAATGCCCTCTAGAAAAGAACGAATAATCAACTATTTTTTTTGTTTTGTTTCTTTGTTATTTGGTTGCCCGGTAATGAATAAATTTTCATAATTATCCAAATGGCGGGAACATTATCATTATTTTCCGAATGGTAGAAATGTTCTTGTTGGTTACATGATAGTGAATCCAAACTAAGGGGATACAATGAACCAGTATTTGTGTAAAAAGAAGCAAATTAATTCGATTATTCAGCCTTTTTTTTTTTTCAATCGCAAAAATTTCGATGTTAGGGTTAGCAGGCAATTCGTGTGAATTAATTGCTTCACGATTTTACTGGGTTTAATTTGGGGATACGTATTGCTTGCTACGTTCTCACAGGCTAGGGTTCTTCAATCCCACCATCCCGACCAAAATTTTCCCTTCATCCCGAACGTTTTTATCGGTCAATCCCGATACCGGTCAAGGGAGTTTAAGAAACCACGACGGCTAAGGCGGCGAAAACGTCACTTCAAAATATACGTTTGAGTTATTCTAAGTATTTCGGGATTATTCAATCTTGTTTGCGTTATACAATATGTGCGAAGTGTCCTACAACTGGATTGGTACCGACCGATTTGAAGTAAAGAGAGAGACTGAAAGATTCACTGTAGTTTGTCCACGTTGTCGTCAACACCATAAATTTGGTCATTTCACGTAGTAGTTTTGACGAGTACGGGAGAGAAATATTTAAAAATGCGTGCAGCACGTGCAGCACGATCATTTTGTTTCTTTTAACCAATAATATTAATGCTTTTTGGCGTTGTCGTAGCCGTAGCCGTTGTCGTTTCTTAACCTCCCTTGTATTACGTCACAGCATGATGCCCAAACCTGAGTGTGAATGCATATGCCAATTTAAGCTCTAAATAAAGTGCCAGGGCAAATTTGATTACTTAGGCCCGTTTCAAACGTCGAACTTTTCATGTGCCGAATCTAATGCAAATGAGCGAAAACAATAGATTTTCTCATTTGCATTAGATTCGGCACATGAAAAGTTCGACGTTTGAAACGGGCCTTAGTCTACGAAAGGCTCCTCATTAAGAGTCTCAGGCCTAATTTGAATATCCATACGGACTCCATAAGTGCCAAACTTTTGTTTAATTTTCCGTTGTTCCTTTCCGTTCACTATACTGGCTCCTTGTCGACTATTGTTCTTTTAGTATTTATAGTTTGCAATTTTCAAATAATTTTGACTTGATAATGACGTTTAGCTAACGTCGAAACGTCGTGGTTTTTTCAACAACGTTCAGTTAACCAAGTTTTTAGTATTTTTAAGAATGTTTAGATATGTTTTATCGCAGTTTTTTGTAGTTAAATTTGCAATTTGCAACTTGATCTGAATTTACTACTATCGTTACTTTACAAGACTGAAAGCTTGATACGGATTATGCGAAATGGTCATATATCTTTTCAAAGACAACCCCAAGAGTATGGACATAGGATGCGAACCTGGGAATGTACATTTGTACGAGTGACACCCCTGACCCGAAAAGTTGAGAAGTCACTTAAATCAGGGCCGTAGCCAGTATGAGGCAAACCGAGGCACTTGCCTCGGTCATTTTTTCGTGATTCGTTAAAATAAAGCGTAATTCCAGTGTTGTCTTCAAAATGTACTCGTCATAAACACCTAAAATACCTACGAAGAATATTTAACGATGGACATTGCCTCAGTCATAACTTTTTTCTGGCTACGGCCCTGTAAATCGCATTCAGTCAGGCAAATAAGAAGCGAGAAAGTCACCACGACAATAAAGTACGGCTTTTCTATTGCGAACTTTTGTGTGTAATTGTTGTCGAGATTCCCATACAAATTCTAACATTTTTTACCCTCCGATTTTTTGTTAAAACAATGGTTTGCTGGGGGTGCTCAGCCTCGCGGGCTCAGAAAACCTGGTTGTGGTCATTGTGATCATTGTTATTTAACGTTTTTCATTCTTAAAGCGTTATTGTTGACTATTTAAACACATTAAGCCCAAATGAGTGGTCAAGTATGAAAACACAGGTAAAGAACTTTCGATTCTGAGCAACCTTTTCCCTTTAAGCATTCCGGCGTTAGGACGTTCCAGCATTCCACGTTTAAACAAGAAGCTCTAAGTAGCCTATACTCATGCGCTGCCCGGTTATTTGTACTTTTGTTAGTCTTTTGTTGACAGTTTAATAATAATAATAATAATAATAATAATAATAATAATAATAATAAGAAGAAGAAGAAGAAGAAGAAGAAGAAGAAGAAGAAGAATAATAACTTTATTGTACACCACAAAACAAGGTATATAGGTGTTACAAGAATCTATTTGAGAGAAGTTGCTCGTTATCGTGTGAGTTCATTGACATATACTTTTCATCTTTATTTGAAAGAGTCTGTTTTTTTCGATGGGTCCATACACCTGTACTTTTCAAAACTATTTGAAGGAAGTTCTTATTTTTTCTCTGGGTCCATTGGGCTGTAAATTTCTCTCCTCTTTCTTCCAGTTTGCTGCAACTTCTGAAGTAGATTTATGCTTTCTTATTATTTGTTTCCTTCTATATTTGACAGTTCACATAAACATCTAAGAAATGCAACCTCATATTTTTTTTTAAAACAATTAAATTTACTTTGAATAACAGAACAAAAGAGATCAATAACAGAATCTACATTTGAAAATACTTTTGTTACATTTTTTGGTTCAGAACCATTGTATACAAAAACGTGGTAACTCATCTTTTGCTTTGCATACCACTGGAAACCACAACTAATGCAGTAGCTAGAAATTCACATAAAAAGGCCTGTGCTGCTTTCCTTATTATCCAAAATGGCAATTTTAAGCTGTTGTTTACTGGGAACCACATAATTTACAAGATAAATTACCCTGGCATGTTGCTCTATAAATAACTTTTACATGGCCAGTGGCCTACGTCTAATTTCTTTAGAAAATCAGAAATAAAAACATTATTTTGCTTTCTGATAAATTGCTCTTCCATTCTCAATGATACTATCAACTGTTTGAGAGGTGCAATAGTTACAAGACTTTGAGGTGGAAAAACAAATAGAATAAAATGACACAGCAGAACATTCTTTGCAAGAACAAAGATAAACATCATTTAAGTGCTCCTAGGGTCTAAAATGTTGGTTTCGAACATATAAGGAATGAACAATGCTTCCACTGTTGCTTTACATTTTTATTAATGTTAACACATTTTAATCAGGCTCATAAGTAACAGATGTTTGTGCACATATATTCTGAAAAAGTTGTACCAAATTCATTAATGAATCTATTTTAATTGAAGTACATGTTGCAAATGGGTCCCATACCTAATAAATCTCTGCCATAAGAATCAAAATTTTACACGTCACATTAGGCAGACAGCATATTGCTCCTGTGCAAAGTTCAACTGTTAAAATATATGCATGATTATTATCCATGAGCAAAGAATCAAAGGCAGCTAACATTGATATAACATAAGGAAAGTCTGCAATTAGAGGAAGTGCACTATTTAGCAAACCACTATAACTATCACTGTATGTCAACTGATAGTTAATGTGGCTTAAGTTATAACCATAACAGGCCATTGTGTCAAAAATAGGAGTCCCTGTTTGCATGATAGTGACAAAGCTGAATACATATTATTCCCGGCGGGTCTAATCTGCAGGTCGCAGGTCGCAGGTCACAGGTTGCAGGTCATTGTTTCACCAATACAGAAAGTATCCTAAACATTCTTAAAAGCTAACCTTAGGCCTAAAAGCTTTTGTTTAGGCCTAATTAGACCTAAGGTTAGCTTTTAAGAATGTTTAGGATGCTTTCTGTATTGGTGAAACAATGACCTGCAACCTATGACCTGTGACCTGCGACCTGCAGATTAGACCCACCGTATTATTCCCAATGTTTATAATTTGAACCAAGTCAGCTGAAGAGGTTATTTGGATTCCTGAAATTTTAAACAAGTGCCAACAGAGACATTGCCACACGTTGCGTGCCTGCATTTGCCATACCAAATACTTCAACATTACCTTGACTGTATGGTGCGGCAATAGTTTTAGTTGGATCAACAATTCCTGGACCTGGGTTGTTTGTACGTCATTTGTGAGTCGAATTAACTCAGGAATGTAAAAGCGATACAAATAGATCTTTGTAAAGTCACAGATGATTAATTTGTTACATTTCATAAATGGAAACCAAACTTTTCAATACTGGCAAATAAATGGCCTCTAAGTGAAACAAAAGTAAGACAGAAAACCAGAATTTCCCCTTGAAGTATCCTCTAAATTCCTTTGCCACCAAATAAACAGAATGTATATCAACGACTAGTCTGTATTGTTGAAACAATTCCCCATTTTGACTTCGTCGCATGCCCATATTGACAATAACAGTAGTTCTAAGAACAGCTCAGATTGCTAAAAGTGGGATCAGTTTTTCTCAGGTATTATCAGTTTCGCTCAAAGCTGCTCTAAGGTTCTCAAAGATCACTAGAAGATGACCGGTTTGTTGATAGAGATCAGTTTGCCTGACCTTTATGTCGATCCCCGCTCTTGTGCAAAGTGTTTATTTGTAAAACAAATTAGGAAAAAAGTTATAATTTTGTCTTTGATGTCAACAACTTACCTTTGGCTCCACAATCGAAAAAGATTTATTCTAACAGCTCGATCGGTACGACCGCGACTACAATCACAAAGTTTGAACGGATGGACAGGTGCACTCAAGATGCGATGATTCGTGCGCGACCATGCACATCCAAGAGAAATGACACATCTTAAGGGCTAGACTTTCAAAAGTCCTTCGTCTCGTGTAGATGCGCGTCCGAAAAATCACGCTTCGCTCACCAAAACATTTTTCCCTGGGATTCTCGTGAGGTGGCATACTTAAGGGATTGAAACATGAGAGGGATGGTTGATTTCTTCAAACAGGCACTGTTTATTTTGTCATGCAAAATGCACTGATATTCCAAGCATACATACATTTTAAGACTCTAATACTTCTTTTCAAGTCTTTCTATTATTTTTTTTCTGACTCAAACAATACATTTTTCAGCAGCTATTAATTGTTTTGAATAATCCCCTACCCCCCGCCCCACGTAAAGTTACAGTCATATATGTAAATATATGCAAGCATAAATTTCCATGCACTAATGTAACACGGAAACAAGAACGGAGGGCATTTTATGCCTCATGCGCTTAGCTGCGCATGAGTGATGAGCGTTCCCACTGGTGACGTTGGTCGGGCCCGGGAATCCCGGTACCGCTATACCGGGAATCCCCGCTTTCAGTTTAGTACAAAAGGGAATTCATCGAGGGAACTTTTGATTCCCCAAAGTAGGGCTTGGTTGATGTCGTCCATTCCGACTACTCGGAAAGTTATTGAGTTTATCAAAGGAGATGTGGAAGAAAGGTACAAGTGTATTCAATGTCGTCATGTTTTACAAGATCCTGTGCAGTCTTCTTGCGGCCATAGGTGAGACTAAACCTTTAATTTATAATTTAAAATTAAAAACATTGGCAATAGTGGAGGAGATTATTCAGTTTAAAATTCCGTGAGTTAAAAACATTGAAAGACAGAGTCTTCTTGTCGCTTACCTTATTACATATTTGATATCCCTGGGTTGCAAAATGTTAGCCCTGATTCTCTGTTCGTAAGCTTAATATACAGTGCTTCGGCCAGAGGAACATTGCTTATGATATATTCTTTAACGTTTGCTGTTCCCTTTTCTTCGTGTCTAGTTCGTTTATTCGAAACAAGCTGTATTAAAAATTTTTGCAGTCATTCGATTCACTCCACTGATTCCGATCATTCGACAGTAGAAACTGAGGGAAAAACCCGTCTCGTCGTTTATCGTGAAGACAATTTTAAAGTCGAAGGAATTTTAAACGGCCTACTTGATATGTAGAAGTCTGTTGTGTTGATAAAGTTCTGAGGGTGATTTAAGTCAAGAAAATTGGGAGAGACTGAATTTCAACGAAATCTATTGCAAAGTCAACGTCTTAAATGGTGGATACTTTTGCAACTAACATTCCGAAATTGCGAAAGTTCACAAAAACAAGCTCGATCTCGTTTTTGCGTATCAAGTTTTCAAATATATGCTTCGTAAGCATATAAATTATAATAACGTGTCGCGTACTAAATTAGCATAATATAGTCGGAAATTCGAAATTCGCCGTTGATCGCTAAAGCAAAGTGATCGTGGGTACGTTAAAACGCGTCGTGCTTGCTTATCAAGAACGTGACTGCCTAACGTTAAGAATTCTATTCGATGTGCCTCGAAGTCCTAATCGAAAGTTCGATACCACATCGTGCAGTTGTCTCGGAATTATATTTTGAAAGTGAAAATTATGGAAAGGGGTAGATTTCCCACTGGAGTTCGTCATCTTACCGGACTTTTGTTGTCATCGCTAAATATAAGAAAGATTACCTCTCGAGTTGAAAATGTGGTCACTTGTATAATTAGGACAGCAGAGGTGTGCCACTGCGTTGGTGTAGTGGGTGGTGTAATGGGCGATTCGATTATAGCTTCCTTTGTCCTCTAATCATCAATGATTGTCACCCAAGGCCGTAAGTGTCCAAAGGGTACGTCAAATGAAAATTTTAGTCCCCCACACCCAAAATAAAAATCAATTGTAATAAGGTAAAACTTATTATGGTGTGCATTCATTATTATTATTTCCGGAGAAGTGGGTCTAATTTCCCATTTAATTGTTACGGTAGTAGTAGTAGTAGTAGTAGTAGTAGTAGTAGTAGTAGTAGTAGTAGTAGTAGTAGTAGTAGCACCTCTTAGACATACATGCTACACGTTCTAACATTGTTAATCCAACAAACTTGTTTTCTAACAATGTTTCAAGGTATACATTTTGCGACAAACTCTACATCGGGGAGACCAAACAGAAGTTCAATACTCGGTTCGGAGAATACCAAAAAGCGGTCAAACAAGAACACCCCAAGAAATCTGCACTCGCCGAACATTCTTTACAGTCTGGCCACACTATCTCGTGGGAATCGTCTATAATATTACGTACCAGTCCCGGTTGGCGAACCCGACGCCTCTTAGAGGCATGGGAAATTAACACATGCAAAAGTCCGCTCAACCGCGATGATGGAATGCAGATCACGTTATAATACTCAGGAGATTTGATCCTTTGTCTTGTTCATTAAAAAGAGTGCATGCAAGCATGGATGTGTCTAGGTGCGCTCTTTTTAATGAACAAAAGAAAGGACCAAATCTCCTGAGTATGATCACATGATCTGAATTGGGAAAACAAAATGTACAAGCGAATAAGGTCTATTAAGAAATAACGTCGACCACTGCAACACCACAAAACAATATCATTAGTTATAAGAGGAAAAATATTCGTGCTGTACGTACGACACGCATTTTAGAACCAATTCTTATTGTACTCTGCATAAAGACCGGGACACGCCAGGTGACAAGTGGCTGCTACACGCCGCGGGGACAAGTCGCCGCGACAATTCGCCTCGTGTGACACGGTTAATTTTGTGAAAATAATTGTCGCTGCGGCAGAATTTTGTCGCTGCGATCATTTTCACGAATTCAAACCAGTTTGACCACAACGTGAGCACACGTATACGGAAATTTTTGTATCCGTAAATAAATTTTTTCGGATTCAAAAATATCCGCGTCCACAGGAAACCTATTCCAATCGTTTTCAAATCGTTTCACTGTCCAGACGTATCCGGAGACATTCTAGTGCCCATTGCTTTCGACAAAGCCATTTGAGCATGCACAAAATCGTATTGTAAAAAAAAAAAAAAAAAATCGTATGTTGGCGCCATTTTCTCTGTTTTGTTAACGAGTTGCACGTGAGAGTCTTTCGATACGCAGCCATGTTGATTTATCTCACCCGGAAAAGGCCGGATCCGATAGTGTTACGTCAGCCTATGCGGATACGGCCGTCCACACGTATCCTAATTCGCAGCGTATTCAAACATTTCCACTCTGAGACTAAGTTTCCGGAAATTCCCGATTTTTACTGGGTTGCCTTATAAGGCAAACCCAGTCGAGGTCTTCGTTTAGTTTGTTTGTTTTCTTTTTTTTAGTTTTTCTTTTTTTTTCCGTGTCGGTAAATGTCTTGCCTGTCACTCCCCTGGTAAGTGGTGTCTTTGTGTATAGAGCCTTCTGGGCGTATTTTCTTAGGATCGAGAGGGTAGTGGAACTGCGTAGATTTCTCTGGTGGGCACAGTAGAATCATTAACTTAGCCTGCAATGGCGTCGAAAGTCATGCAACGCGAATGGCGTTTTAGTGGATCCTTAAACAAAATATACCCTTATGGAGCTCAATAATGGAAAGTCAGTTGGATAAACTAGGTATGAATCTCAAAAGCGACGAGTACTGGACCTCGACAACAACCTATCGCCCGTCGAGACGAAATCAAAGTGAGCAGTATTTACCTGAAGTACATGGTAATTTGACACAATTGAGTTTCTTGTCTTCACGCACGCAATGAAATAGGAAGACGTTTTCGCCTCAAAGAGCAAATATGTTGTTTGTTTCAATAAAATTTTCGCTGGAAAAGGATTCTGTGGTATTTTCTGCCTTTGTGAATTATAATATCATGTTGTGTATTGAATTTTCGAGCTTAAGGTTGAAATGTGATATGGGAGAAGTTTTTTAGTATTGCTCTGTAAGCAGGAAGGGTTCACAGGCCTGTTGGAAGCGTGCTTGAGTTTCAACAAAATGAGCCCCAAAATCAGTGAAAACTTGTGACGCAGATGAATAATAAAGTAGCTGCTATTTCCAAAATGATGGAATTAGCTGGTGATAAATAACGTCGTACGTGTCTTGGAGAGTAAATTTTGACTTTGCATAAATAAGAGTTGGGCGATTGTGATCTTTGTTTTGACTTCGCTCATTTCATTGTCAAACTTTATAACACTTGACAGAAAAAGAAACTTACAAAAACCCGGTATCTTGCCATCATTTGACACAGATGCTTCACTGTTTGGCGAGTAAACATACAGCGGTAACTTAATCACGGCGCCCGCTGAATTCCGGCCATGTCACTTTCGATTTTGCAATTTACTTGAACGTAGCAAAAATCTCCCAAAATGTTGATCGTAACTTTTTATATTCTATATTCACGGTTCAAAATTAATGTTGTTTTGATGTCGTAAATATTTTATTCTCGATCGACCGTCCGGGAAACTTCCTTCTGCTCTTTCTGAAAACTGTGTATCAATAGTTATTTGCTTTTTCATCAATATTTGTTTTGCATAAAGCAAGCTAACAAGATCTGTACCTTGCTGAGTTCGCATTTGTTAGAGTTAATAGTATTTTCGGTCCGATGCTTCTGTTTTAAGAGGGGTAACATTATTTTGGTCTCCCATCCAAACACTAACCCCGCCCGGCAGGGCTTAATTTCAGTGAACTTTAGTATTAGAAAGCCATCAGATGCTCAGAGGGCACACTTGTGGTAAAACGAAGTTGTGAGGGAACTTGAAAATTATCAACATGTCAGCCCAGAAGCCAATGTTTCTCGCTTCTCTTTTATTTGTTATTCTTCAGAGACTGGAATGCTGTATTTCAATACCACACAATTCAGTGCCTTCTGATTTTCTGTAGCACGTACCACAGGCAACCCAGTGTATGCTTCACAGAAGCATCTCGTTTCTTCTGCATCTCGATTTTTTTCTAAGGGCGCTTTCCATTTGACAGAACTGACCGGCCAGACGGAGCGTTTGGAAGGACTAACTCTACAACGCCTTCAAATTAACATTCTTCGAGGATGATATGCGAGGGATTATCATGCAATTATTATAAATACACAGGTGACTGTACAAAATCGCGCGCTCTCATTGGCTCGCTATCTCGGATTATCAGCCGATAATCACCTCGACGGACAAATGGCTGCCAGTAGTCGTTTTACCACTGTAAGTGAAGATGATTTCGCGTTGAAATATTTTTTTTTCTCTTTTTTTAAGTAATCACCTGTGTATTTATACTAAAACAATTATTTGCCTCAGGTTCATTTCGGTGAATATTCACCGATAATCACTTCGCCTTCGGCGAATAATTGTTAAATATTCCTTCGAATTGTTGCATTTTCTTTGCGAACTGACGAGTCTGGCCGGCCAGTTCTGACACAAGGAAAGCGCCCTAAATATCCTGATATTTTTCTAAATATCGCCAAAATACCTGCCTTTATTTCCATAAATAATAAAGCAGTAACCGAACAAAGTATAAGGCAATACAGGAAATTCAACGGTGTCCTTGTGAGGTATACAACAAAACCCTAAACAATTTTTTTTTTTAACATACATTACATATATTAAAAAGAGAGTACTGCTGCATGTGATTACTGGAGGCTCATATGGGAGAATTGAATTTCTGTGTCTGTAAGTAGCATTTAACTTGAAAATTTGCTTTCATTCTCCGTTTTCCTGGGGAAAAAAACCTGACTTCAATAATTTTTCCCTAACAAAATCTAAATGTCATAATTTCTTTCTAAATATCTCAAAAAATATCCGGATATTTGTGTCAAGGCCTACTGGAGACCGAGTGCCAGGAAAGTGGTGTCCCCAAAATTTTTATACTAATCATCTTTAGTGGAAAAACGATACTCAGCAGTGTGAATGTGTTTGTGTGAAGACACGTTAAGAGGGGAAACAGTCCACTTGCGGTTGCCGTGCGCGTCTCAAAAACGCGCGTGCTTAAGCTCCCTATTCTTGGGAGCTCTTTTGTCCAGGAAAATGCTAATAATCAGGTGCCTGAGGGGCAGAGTTTAAGGGACTCTTTCTGACGTAAATTGTCTGTATTTTTTTAAACGGGTGATTTTGAGAGTAGAGTCGTACCTCTTGTTGAACACTATATTTCATTGACTGAATAGTGTCGTTCTTTCTATTGTTTTGTGAGCTGAATCCACTGTTCTTTTGGCCAGTTCTGAAGCCCGTTTAATGATGTACGACACGACCTGATTTTGAAGTCAGCGAAAAGAGCAAGAGGACACCTTTTCACGCTTACTATCGATCTCAGACGTCCGTGGACAAGGGCCTTTTTTCAGCCCACTTCACGGACTGTTGATTTCAGTCTGCGGTTGAAAAATCCTGATCACGTGATAACATTTTTTGTGGCTCTGCGGTTTTGAAAATACCGACCACGTAGCGCTTGTCCTTCGTTCTTCCCACGGCCGAGAAAAGAAAAAACCTGAAGAAGAATTTCCACCTTCTTCTCATTTCCTCGGACAAGGCTTTTCCTGGGTTACCCGTAATAGCTTCGGCCGGTTTTATTCGCCGTCAACATCGTTTCGCGTTTTCCTCTTTGGGGAGAGCAACAGAAAATGGCGTCACGAGATCAGTTTTTGCAAAACCGCAGAGCCGCAGAAAATGTTATCACGTGATCAGAAGTTTTTTTAACCTCAGACTGAAATCAACGGTTCGTGAAGTGGGCTGAAAAAAAGCCCTTGTCTACGGACGTCTGACATCGATAGTATTTAAAACGGGGTGCATCTAGAGCTCCACCATTTGACAAGGATGCTCCGATTCTACAAAGTGGCGTACATTATCCCTGTTCCATTTAAGCCGCAGACTATACAAAATGACTGTTTGAGTTGGGAAAATATCAAACACGGAACACTGCTCCGTGTTTCCACCAAACAAATGCATTGTAACGGAAGTCACGCGGATTTGTGTTCTCGTTGATGGTTTATTGGAAATCCACACTCCTTCGGTACTACGAAATAAACGGAGAATACGAAACATACACAATACAGAAGTACAAAGTAAAGAAATTACATTAAAGAAAGAGAAGGGATGTGAAACGTAGGAATAACACGAACAAGATTTACCTTGACTGACGCTGTCCTGACTCAGATATATTTATTTTAAAACTGCTTATGAGTGGAAACTTCGCATCATGAGAAAATGTGACCCCCAAATAGTTAATAATCGATTATTACTCGTTGTAAAAGAGTTGCGCCCGAATGAACACAGGGACTGCGGCAGCACAAGTTGTACAATCGATGAATTTCACTTAGTTAACGAGCTTTAACGCCTGTGGGACAGCGGGAGCACTGGCCATGCACCCACTGAATTCCACTTATCTTTCGACTACGGAAGTGCGGGAGCAATAGTTATACACTCGCAGAATCCCACTTAGTGCACGACTGTGAGAGAGCGGGACCAACAGATTTATGCCGTGAAAAAATGCCCGTGTATTCTAAAATTGCTCCAACATTTAAGTTCTGGGGTAAATTTATGCAAGAAACTTGACAAATTACAACGACATAATACACTAAAGACAAATTCAACAAGAGAACAATAGAAAATTACAAACAATGACAACTAACAAGTGGAGGCGACACATACGAATCGCAGCCAACAAGCCAAAAACGAAAAGCTATATTCTAGAAGTTTCGCGGTAACATGCATGTCTTCATTTTGTCTGATTGTTTCAGGTTCTGTTTCTTATGCCTTGAAGGCATTTTCCAGAAGGACCCAAGTGAGCATAAATGCCCTGATGATGGCGAAGCGCTCAGTAGGAACGAAGTTTTCATGGACAAATGTGCTAAGAGAGAGCTTCTCTGCTTGGAGTGCTTCTGTTATAACAAATCGCGCGGATGTCAATGGACGGGTGAACTTGCTAAACTACAAGACCATGACTCTGAATGCCCTTTTTCAGAAATAAAATGCTTATATAGTGATTTAGGGTGTAGCGTTGTGGTATTGAGATATCATTTAGCCAAGCACATAGAAAATGACTGTCTGTATAAAGTAGTTAACTGTCCGTATTGCGAACTCGGTTTTTCTGGAGTGAAGATGAGGGAGCATTTGGAAGTGTGTGGGAAATTTCCGGTTAAATGCCCTCATGGCTGTGGCCAAGATGAAATTCTTCGAGAAAAGTTACAAGACCACTCAAATTCTTGCCCTAAGGTCCCAATACAGTGTAGTTTCAGTGGAATGGGATGTAAATTTCGTGGTTCAAGGGAGTCTCTAGAGGATCATATTAGTTCAAGTGCAGCTGAGCACTTAGCAATGAGCAGCAAGTATATTCAAGAAATTGTGCAGAAAATGGAAAATTTACAACTTAAGTTGAATGCCTCGCAGGAATTAAATCAAAGTTACGAAGCACGGCTATCGCTGCAAAATGAAGCTCTTGCCCTGAACAAACAAACGCTTTCAACGCATCAAGTCAAGCTAGCTAGACTGGAAGCGAATTTGGACATACAACGGCAAATCTCCGACGAGCTTCGTAAAAATGTCCAGGGTTTACTCAAA
>NC_090881.1:18219148-18251648 GCF_036669935.1 Montipora foliosa
CTGGGCCAACGACATGCTTGAGTAGAACGATTTATTAAGGGGCAAAATTTCGTAGTCTACCAGTATTTGACTCATCGTCGCCGTCCAAAATACCGATTTGAAATTCACAGGCAACCCATTTAACCACGCGGTACGTGATGTGGTTTCACCGGTTGCGAGCAAATTCCAAATTCTCTGGCTGCTTGAGGAATCATGAAATATTACTTGGAAAGCTGCGCGTGTAGTGATAATCTCGGGATGATCATCTGCTACTTCAGTTATCTTCCGACCCACCCTGGGAGAAAAACATCCAGAGAATTATCAAAAGGTTCTTTGAAGACTTCTAGCCGAGACATATCCAACGTTTTAGGATCTAAAAGAGACACCGCTATGAGACTTCACAGAACCAGCAAAAAGGTTGGGGGTTGCGACTTGATTTCGCTTGGTGTTGCAATCATCTGAAGTGACATTCTAGGCAGTGTTCGAGAACAAATTAATGTTTGTGTCAGTGACGAGTCGAGACTGAGGGGCATACCGTGGCCGCAGGTCCCGCACTGGACTAGAAAGCGTTAGCGTTCGTCGACTAAACCGAAAAGACATCCAGGAAAAAACGTCACCGTTTTCCGAGAATGCGAGCGCCAATTTACGTTCTAGGGCAACCCGGGGACATTTTTACTGTAAAAGCATCCTCATCCTAATAACAAAGACGTATCTTCTACGTTGCTAGTGATTCAATTGAGCACATTCCTCCCGAATAAAGGCTTGCTTGTCGTCGGAATATATACACTAAGTAATATGAACTGTATCTATGGCATAGCCTGATGAATGTAGGCTTGAACAAGAATCGAAACAATGACCCTACGATTGCACTGCACACGCGGTCATTGCGGAATATAGTATCCAGTAGGTCATAACAATTTTTCTTTTATTATGGAGATCATAACGTCATTCTCAAGATAAATTTGGGAGTCAGGCAGACTGAAGCATACCCGGACACTGTGTTCTTGTACCGTCATTATTTGAAGGAGGCACATAACAATACATGCCATACATATGCTTGCGTTCTCAGTTCGAATTTTATTTTATTGCCTAGTAGGATAGCAATTTCACATCAAAGGCAGGCTAACTTGCTATTTTACCGGGAAAAATAACGTTGATCATATCGTCTGAGTCGCTAGTTGGTTTTAGTTAACAGGAGTATCGTTTTTGACCTTCCAAAAAGAGGTTGCAAACTCGTGGGAGTTCCAATTCCAAGTGTGTGGCAGCCACGTGCCGCAAAGGGTTTGATTTCCGGTCGATCCAATAAAGTAACCAAAGGGTAATGGCTTCATATCGATATTTCCAAATGGTTATGTTTTATTATTCTTTGATAAGGACTATTAACCGTAGGCCCCGTCATTGTCCCGGAAAAGAAAATGGACATGGTGTCCTTTGTAGTTCGGATATTATGAAGGCGACTCTGGAGTCTATTCTGGGAACCACCTGTGTCACATTTTATCCTTGTGGTCCCTGGGAATGCCATTGGCCATTCACATAATTACTTACATACGAACTCTGAGGCTGATAACATCATGCTGAGACATCATGCATACCTAAGCTGGGTTAGATACGGCTCTATTTTATTAACGCACTGGTTTTCCGAATCTCCAGCTTCACTTTCAAACACAGAAGCAGTTTTTATAAACACCTGATTGATCACGTCAAAACGGTTAGCCCGCTTAAACAAATTCGACACATCGTAGCAGTATCAGCCGGGCTTTCCAAGTGGGGAGGGAGAACGATCTTCCCCTCCCGTCCACTGGACGGCCTGATACTCGGGCTAGACACAATGTGGCTGTGCCCCAAATCCATGCCGGACTGTGCTTTCTGTCCTCACTTAAAGTGTCTTTTGTGTCTATATAGAAAGATACGCCATCGAGGTGTATTGGCGAAAACAAACCAACCAAAGCAATGCACCGTCACTGACGTACGTACTTTTGTTTTCCTGCTTTAGTCGTGTCATTCTGGCTGACTGATTCAAAAGCTTTATTTCCACCCCTTTCTAGAGTCTCTCCTTTATTAATTTTCCACTGAATGAAGGACAGTGATATTGGCTTGGCTGACTGACGGGCGGACTGGAACGATGCATTGATGACCGCCAGTGCCAAACGATCGACATCATCATCATTTATTTGATTAATATAAATTATTGAGGAATAGGACTAACTCAGAGGTAGCAGCAGTTAATCTAGGCGGGCCAGACTTACAACTTACTTATAACGATGATTATTTTCACAAGCAAAGGCAATCAGAGCGGTACAGGTAAAAGGAAATTAAATAAACGGCAGATGCAGCAGAATACAAGTGAATGACAGCAGATGACAACATACAGCAAGATAGTTAAAACTGATTTTAAAAGTTTATTTAACTAGTCCTACTTTCGTCACTATTATAGGCGTTTCAATACTGAGTCATTTTCGTTTACCAAAACGTCAAAAAGGAAGGATTTCTCTTTTGTGCAATATATCACCTCCTATTTGTGCATTGCCTAACTCAAAGTTTCCCCAGTCTTCTCGTATTCACAGTATTCGGAAATTCAATAAAGTTATAAAATTCCAGAACCGGACGAGTTTTACTTGCAAAGTTAACCTTGCGTGACTGGGGGCAGGGACCCCGAACTGTTCTCGATCGAACCCAACATACCAGTGCGTGTTACGAGGGCGGTGCTCATCCAAGAGCTACTGTCTAATCCGAGAAATCACGCCACCATAAGTACTTCTCTGAGCTGATTTTTCGCATTGTGAAGAGACCAGCTCTTAAAAGCGTTAACGAGCCTCTGGCTTTTTTTCAGACTTGTGATCAAAGCCGCTTAAATCTTCTTTGGATGTCTTGCATACTATACACTCAAAAGGGCACATACCAATTGTGAATTTCATACCTCAGGCAACTTTATTTATAAACTCTACACATCTAAAGATAGAAGTCTTTGAACAAGGGTCAACCTTTCTAAACCACGTAAAATAACATGTAGTATCAGTTAGTTATAAGAGAAACTGTTGATACCTCGGTAATGTGGTTTTTTTTCACCTCACACTATTGTAAGCCAAATGCCCATTATTTTCTTATTTCCTTTGAGCTGTATCGTCCATTTTGAAAAGCACAAACACGACAAATAAAACTGCTGATCTACATGGACAGGTTAAATGGACCATGAGACCACTCCTGCACCCCCCCCCCCCCCAAAAAAAAAGATGGGAAAATGGCGCGTTCTGGCCATGGATTCACGCGGCGTCATCCCTCGATTTAGGGGGAAGGGAGCATTTCTCTTCCATTTTAAGCTGTCCAAGATTATAGGTTTTAGTACAACACGTCGCATATGACTTTCAATCAAAGTGCATGTTTGTCACTCATTGGCCTCAGTCAAGGTCAACAATAAGGGAAGTCGCTGCCACCCAAGGCTGCATGACCAAGATGCGTAAAGATGTTGCAATATATGGTATCATGTAATCCTGTTTCCTTTTTGTTGTTGTTGTTGTAGGGTTGAACTTTTTCCGACTTCCTAAACTGAGCATGGGATCCACTTACTTAGGCAATGGTCCAAATTGCATGACTTTGTCTTGCTTCAAAATACTATTCCTCGACTTTCTCATATGTTTCAAGTGCTTTAGTCTGAAGTGTCAGCCGCCTCCGCGCCCAAACCCGCCAAAGGGGCGAGAGAAGAGGACAAAGTTGATATTTTCAAGAGGCGTCTGTACAAGCTGCTCAATAGTGAATCTACATCGTACTGGCATAGATTACTTATGTCATAGATCTTTTAATATAGTTTATATACATATCCTCGTCGTCCTATAAACTCTTGTTCTTAGGCCATCGTAGCTTGATTAAGAAAATAACACAAACAGCGGTGATAAACATTGTATTCCAACGCATTTTTTATAAAACTTGACGTTTCGTATGCTAGTCAACATACATTTTCAAAAGTGACAGTTACAATTTTTGAAAACTATATATAGATATCGTAAACATTAGGGGTCTGGAACCTAGACTGAGAAAAATGATCTGCAGCAGTACGTGTCTAGACATAATGAGAAGTAATGGCTAAAACAGCAATAACTTCTTACTACTAATATTGACATTAAGGGAAGGCTTTAGCTCTTGAATGAACAAAGTCTCTTTAATTTTGCAGTGAAAGTCAGTTTTTCCGGTCAGTTTTCCTCGTCCTCCCGCTGATTCCCCTTCGAACGCCTGCCCCGCAGGCTAGCTTTTTCATGAAGATTAAATTCTTTCATATTGGCACCCTATTTGCATTTATTTCCTTTGTTTTCTTGTGCAAATGAAGTTGTTATACAAATAAACTCGAGCAAGTGCAGAGAAGCCTGAAAGAAATCCAGGCTCCCCGGCTCGGATGGGACTCGAACCCCTGGCCCAGTGTGATTGGTCTACCATCTGAGCCGCTATCAAACCAACTCGGAGCTGGACGCTTGCTACGTGGTATTATATCCCGTAATAGGTGATTGTGTGATAGAGAATATATGAGATACTATATATATGAGGAATTTAACACACCCATAGCTCAGAGGGTAGAGCAAATGCACTGCAATCTCACGATCAATGGTTTGAATCCTGTTTTTTTCCCAGGCTCTTTGCAGCTACTCAGTATTGTGACGGCCACTTTCGCTTAGTATGAAATTCCCGCGGCACTCTTAGCGGCACTCGGCTGAAAAATGCATTTGCTGCGGTGATTTTTGATTGACTAAAGAGATTGCTGTCCTGGGCCACTTTGAATTCTACGAAATTTTCAAAAATTTCGGTTGGAAATTTAATGGAACGAGACACTTTCGGGAAAAATAATTCGAAAGTTTTCCGAATTTTCGAAAATTTAGTTCGATCATATCAGCCAATCAGACGTATTCGAAACGCATGAGAGAATGTAAACTAACTAGAGTGACATTGTGTCCACTAATTGACCAAACTTTGCTTGTCGACAGAAGAAGAACATAGAGTCGGTGATTTTCAATTGCATGCGACAAAACGTGCTTTTTCCCAGCTGATCAAAGGTAATATTAATGGGTACATAGGTTTCCAATGAGTGATTAACCCATTGACTCCCATACTCCCACGGGTTCCCCATTGACGAGTAAAATCGTCTGGCGTTAGACAGTGTAAATCAGGTTAAAAGTGCCAAACACGTAGTCATCTTCCTCAAACAAAAAATAAAAGAAAATCACAGAAGAAACACGCAATTCAGTTTCGCTAGTTTCCGACAACCAAAATAATCATCTGACTTCCCAACTTTCTTGTCAACTGAATCTTTGCCCTCTGTAACCAAAAAGTCAGCAATGTTCATGGCCAAACTGCAGTCGGAATACCTGGCCACTAATTTGCATGTGAATAGCGTGTACTATTGCACGCAGTATACCTCGTTCTTCAAACGATGCCGCTACAATGACGCTGCAAGAACACAATAGTGGCCTGGTATTCTGAAGTTACTTTAATCTTAATTGCTATAACTGCGCGTACATGACAGCCAAGCCAAAGATATATATCACAAGAGAAAAGGAAAACGTTCGTCTTATTTTCACGGATATAGTTAGCACATAGTCTGAGGATTTCCCGCATTTTCCACCGAGTACTCGTCTTGGCCTGACACTATGAAACGTGTTCCGATGACAACAGTATCTTATTAAGCGTTTCCGACAAGGAAACCAGGACTGTTACACGTTTGACTCACAAGAAGGATAAACAGGAACTTCCGGTATATAGCATCAGACACTTCGTTAACTCTGCCTTTTGGGACGTGACGGTGCAATTTTAAACATTTTAAGAGGTACGCGTTTCGTTCATGTTTCTCTGAAATGGTTCAAACTCCCACAAAAGCAAACGCCAACACGGTATGGCATTTACGTGATACTAATTTCGACGTTCGCAAAATAGTTTCGCTTCGAAATGGTAAAAAGGCCACGTCTGTTTTTCATCCGTTTGCAAACATTTGACCGGAAATTAATTGACAAAGAAGGTGAGAATGGCCCGCCCTGTGGATCTTTCAGATCATCTCCTTTAGAAATTCCAAAGTCACTTCGAACATAGTTAATAGGAGAATTCTTCCTGATTAAAGGGGCTTTTGCTACACCAAGGGTAGATCCTGTTGTTAGAAGCAGACCAGTTAATTGACACGCGAGGCAGACCTTGCTTCCTTCCTTTGAACTATGTTTGAAGCCACACTGTAGGCTAGATTTTTGAATTTGAGTTCTCACTTTTAATGGCCACTCTCGGACACCGTAGTAGGCCAAATAGGTCATTTTCGAGATATCAATATTTCAGCTTGATAGTGTGGCGATAAGGACAAAAACAATAGAAACAAGTTGCAATGAATGAAAGATACTAGCATATCATCCACTTTCCTTTGTCCTCTAAACCTCTCTTTCAAGCTGAATTTTAATATATTGAAAGTGGTCTATTATTTCCCAAGTATATTCTCCGCGTCATCTTCTAAATTTTGCAAATCCGAATAGGCTTGTTTCGGCAACAAAAGAAAAGAGTCGAGGTTCAAGGGAATAATTTGCATTTTCCTTTGTTTTTAACAAAACAAAAAGGCAGATTATTCCCCTGAACCTCGACTCTATTCTTTTGTTGCTGCACAATTCGAAATTGGCCTATTCCGTTCACCAGTGCTTTGTTTTCGAACCGGGGTGTTTCAACGGCGCAAGTAAAGACGGTCAAAGCGGCAATGTTGCCGGTAAAATCCGTGTTAAGGTTGAATCCGTTTTTGCCCAGGTTAAATTGGTGATCCTCATTTTACCTTGATTGAATACGCACTCAGATGAATTGAAGAAACTTCTTTTGGAGCCTAAATTAAGCCTTGAGAAAAATTAGGGTCAGGTTAGGATTAATTTTGGATATCAATTGACTTGTTACAGAAAAGTAAATAATGAAAAGAATTGTGTTGGGCTGAGCGAGTTCGTTGTTGTAGTGTGTTGGAAGACACAGGACCGGACTACTGATCTGGAGGTCCCGAGTTTGATTACCCGCGGTTAATGCATAGTACAGTCCTTTGCTCCCTTACCATGTTGTAACGTTGAGACTGAATGGACCAGTGTATGAATACAGAAACCTGAGATAATACGCGTCATACGCATAAGACAGAGCTAGACGGAAGGTACAAGCGTTTTCAATCCTTTTGGGGGGGCTGATAGCTGCTACTAGGTAGAGTGCATATTCAACCTGAAACCGGATTTGACCTAACCTGCGAGCAGAGTCTCTTTCGATCTTCCTAAGTAAGTCTAGGAAGATGGAAAGTGACTCTGCTCGCAGGGTAGATTTGACCGACAACAACAACACAAAACTGTGCTATCTATACCCGGTACCAGGAGTATTTAGTTCTGGGTCAACTGCGGAATACCCTCACCTCTTCCGGAGGTATACCCTCAAAAAGGCGGGATACGTGGTTAAAAACTTTATGTTTGGAGTGGATAGGCGCGGGTATAGGTTTTGTAGGTTAAACCTATGGCAGGGTGTTCAGAAAGCGGTGTTAAGTTTTTTCCACTGAAACGCTATTCGTTAAGTGAAAGAAGAGCCGACCACGCTTGCCACCGTGTTTCCTTGAACCCGGGAAAAAATCTAACAGTACCCAGGGGTAGGAGGTTTACACACGCATCAGAACCCATAACTAAAGATCTTATTCAAACAGCATGGTGCAATTTCTAAAACAACGAGAAGTTACAATAGAAGACTGATAGTAGGGCCTCTCTTTGAAGGATTTCAGAGCTCACAAAGCTGAAGCATGACACCTAAAGGTAAACGATTATCACAGTTCAAATACCAGGCGGGCATGCAAAAAAAGAGGTAGTTAACAATGTCAATGAGCAAACTCTTTCCAGAGTATATTGCCAGTGCCAATGACGCGGACTGAGACTTAGGCCAGCAGGTCTTTAATGGTTAGTTATACTCATTCCAAAGAAAGCAAGACTCGGCGTGCGCACGGTGGTCCAACTTTATCTGAGCCCCATTTTGACAACTTGAACTGATCCGAAATATCATAATTTCTGAATGATACAAATAATACCACACGCCTGTGACAAAAGAAGAAGATCCTAATTGCTCCGGGAGACAGAGAACGCGGATGGAGAGCCAGTGGCTTTAGAAGAAGAGGATATTGATCGCCATTCAGAAGATCAATTGGAAATGAAGGGGTATTTTCAACGGAAATTTCTCTTTAAAGTAAATGAGACTCCGACGCTACACATTAGTTCATTCTTTGTTGCATAACATGCTGCTGCAGCTCAGGATGAGAACACAGAAGGTTATGCGAGCCCGATGCGAGCATATCCCGGAAAAAACCCAACTGAGACTGAGCAGTTCTTCGGATCGAAATACAAACTGGGCCTTTACAAGCCTTTACACTAGTTCATGACAAGGTGACTACACTGGGTGTACACTTTGCAAAAACTGTCAAATGAATGAAAACTGATGCACTCTTAAAAAAAAAATTCCAATCCCATTGATGTCATTGACTAATGAAGACTAGTAGTATGCAGTCGAGACTGTTGTATCAACGATTTAGTTCATAAGGGAACAAATCGTAGGACAAACAAAAACATGATTATTTTTTGTACTTGACCACCATGAAAAAGTCCAACCTTTTTTGTAAGTCGCTGACAAGGGTCACGAATTTCGAACAGAGCATTTTCTCGGAAAGACAGCAGTAAGTCACGTACCACTTTGTAATCTACCGAACAAAAAAGCTATTTTGCGCAGTCCGCGAAATATCACTCGGAGAAATTACTTCAGTAATAGCCATTTAAGAAAGGGCAGGGATGATAGAATTCTAAAAAAAACTACTTCGTAATGCTTAAAAACGAATTTGACTCAGATCCATGACTAGAAGCACCACTTCATGCGCACCCAGTTCACGTGGAGAACGCCTACAACGTAGTGTTCCAAGTCAGTGTCATGTTTCTTTAAGATCACGTGCCAACGTAAGTGCCAGATATGGATGGTTTTTTATCCTCCACTATTTTAATAGAATAGACTACCACGAAATAATTAAACGGGTTTAAATAAGTTAATACCAACTGTGTTAAATATCAGAATAATGAGTACTTTGGAGCGCACGCCCATTTCCCGAAAGCCATTGGCTTTCCAAAAGTAATACGCGAGAAAATAACACAAACAGCGGTGATAAACATTGTATTCCAACGCATTTTTATAAAACTTGACGTTTCGTATGCTAGTCAACACACATTTTCAAAAGTGATCGTTACAATTTTTAAAAACTATATATATATATATATATCGTAAACAATAGGGGTCTGGCTGTTTGTGTTATTTTCCTAATGAAGCTACGATGGCCTAAGAACAAGAGTTTATATAATACGCGAGAAATTCGTTGCAAAACAATCGTGGCAGTATTGATCTATCACTTTTCAAGTTTTACCGAACCTTTTCTTTTTTTCTGCGAACTAAATGACGGAAACGTCTTCCAGATTTAGGACCCACGTAATGAAAGCGGTGATCAGCTGATCCGCTCATGTACATTGTACTAAGTGGGATTGAACAGATCAGTTACTGAACCCTCCTCCCAGTCGCTCTCCACATTAGTTCGAGCCCCACAGCCGAATATATTTGGCACTAAAGTAATTACTTTTCCTCATACTTTAAAATATTCTCCAAATTCTGTGGGAATAGAGACCGGAAGTCATCCTCTTTGTATCTCAGACAAAAACAAGCTTACACACTTATGGCTCGTGCTCTCGGGAATCTTCTGTCACGAGTTAACATTACAAATTTTTACACAACCTGAAGAGAGGGAAATCCGCCACTGGCCCGAGGCAAACGAGTCGGCCATGTACAATCGCTGCTAAAAATTTGAATGAAAAACGCAGAACAAAATTAGTAAGCTAGTAGTCAAAGCTAACCTTGAATCACACGCCCTAGCCTAACTTGAGCGGGGACAAAAAAACCATTTGATAATTGCAATTCGAAACATGAAATAAAACCAACTCTGCCGAGATTTCTACGCAAAATTCTATTTCCCTAATTTCACATCCCTCTTAAAATTCTGTACCAAGGTGAGAAACAAAAGATAACCGAGTTACACCCTTTGACGACAAAAAGGAATCTGCGTGGACCCGTATTCAAACCAAAAATAACCCTTGTACCCCCCCACTGGCCACCAGCGTGTGAGAACATTTAAGATCATAAAAGAGTAACTACTGCGCTCATCTCAGCATTTGATGCACAAGGCACTGTGTTAATAATATTCTCAGCGTGTGTTTTGAGTGACAATTGATCAGAGGCGGGATGTGTTGTCATCAATGGGAAATGGTTCTCTGGTCAGGGAGGGATAAATTCTACCTGAATTGAAATGAGTCAGCGAAAAAGAAGACAAAACCATTTACACGGGAACAGTTGAGAAAGGAAACAACTTGCTTCTTCTTTCCAACTAATCTCGAGTAACGACGCATTCCGTTTCCTTTAATCATGGGCTCGGAGAATAGCCTGAAGAGGGATGCTGGTCACAATTTTTTACCAAAAAGGCACGTTGTATAACGGTCATGAATTTTCCCAATTTGTCACTATTTTGATGTTATCTCTGGTGCATAATTATAGATTAAGTTTAGCAGATCAGTGATCATGAAAGATGGTGTCATATTCAAAAATACACCCAAGGTCAAATAAGGAAACTCGTGAGGTGATCTCTATCCCTGTTGGTTACGGCATTCAGAGGGGTTCTTGATCAAAATAAATGTAATTTCCAAGAGAGCACATTTTTGTACACTACACGTTAATGAGAAATGAAATTATAATAAGAACAACAAGGAAAAACAGAAGAGAGAACCTGTGCGGTGGCTTCATTTCATGTCGCCCATCCATCACAAGATGCACTTAATGTTCTTGTATGCATGGATGACTGGTCGAATGATTTTAAAATCTAATGTGGTTGTGCCTCTTTTTGTTTTTGCCTTTGTTTTCTACGGGCAAGTTCAAACAAGAAGCCTCAAACTCCCAAGCTGACTGCCTCCCTTCACCTTACAGATGCCGTTCCTTTAAGTCGTATTCTTGGGATAGAAGCCAGTCCAAAAGCCACAAGCTTTCAAAGATCTGTGGTTAAATATAAGTTATTCTCCAACTTCATAAATTAAAAACCTTTTTTCCCAGTTCTTCAATGGATGAGGTGTTAAAGTGCTTAATTTAACGTATTGTGTAGTTGACCTCTGCTATTTAAGCACGATATCTTGCGATGGAGTGAATTCACCAAAAAAACAATCCCAAAGAAGCTGCTTTGTTACAGATGATAATCCCACAGCTTTCTTTAAAATAACAGATGGATCAAATCACAATTTCCCTGCTCAATCATAAAATTAGAAACATAAGCCCAAAAAAATGGTTTACAAGATAAACATAAATGATCTATCATTATGAATTTAAAAGAATAAAACAGACTTTCGCTTGAATATAAATGACTTACTTAAAATCTTTAAAATGACCTTTTGTTGTGCATTGTAGTGGTTGAAAAAAAAAACAATTTTTTGTAATGTGACAGAGATCTGGAATTTCCGCAGAATTCTGCTATTTGAGCTGAACCTAAAATGATAAATAAAAGTTCCCGCGATGATGGATTTGTTTTCCCGTGTCGACAAACATAGAGCTACTGGTTTGAGCGTAATTATATCAGGCAGCGTGCATCGAGAGGCCATGGAAAATAAAGAGCCAACAACTTTAAAAAACGTTACAAATCATATGTTGTAACTGAACAATTCTATCAACAAACTGAGCCTTGATTGAAACGTCAAAACGGGGCCATCTTGCTTCGCCCTTCAATTCGTGACCAAAGGTCGATGAACATGTTCTCCACACGTGTCGGAAACAAGAATGCGACATATTCAACAGTCAGATAAGGGAGTTCAAGTTTCCACTTTAAAGGATCGGGACATTTAGAAGAGCACCTGTCAAGACCATTTTTGATCGACATAGATTTTCAAGCAAACAAAGATAATCAATCATTTCTAAAATGTAAATCAACGGCAACAAGAGAGAAATGTCACAAGTTGGCAGCTGAAACTACGTTGTGTTACGCTTATTTATGAAATCGGTACTGCCGGTAACGGTAAACTTAAGTGATTAACCAATCAGTGACAACGGATACAGACTGAAAACATCTACGTCATCGGACCAAATAAGGAACCCCGTTTGAATCTTCAGCACATCCGCTCGCTTCCAAATGTTGGCACTCGACGCGAGCCCCGGGTCAAGAATACTCCTGAAAGATCTGCAGAGGAGGTCGAAGCGAGTCGGCACTCGTCGGTGAAGGAGAAGCCCAGTTAAGAAACAAGAAGGGATAAGAGACAACCACATCAAGTTCTTCTTAAATCCAACCCTTAGCAACAAAGATGGTTTGCTGCAAGAAAAAATCGATGGACGAAAAGCCAGAAATAATAGTTCCCTTTCCCGATGGTGGATGGGGCTGGTTTGTCTGTATGGCTACATTCACAACACAGTTTATCGTCCTGGGAATAATGAATAATTTTGGGGTGATTTACGTGGAGCTACTGGCGGAGTTCAAGATTGGAAAAGCCGACGCAGGTAGGCTGCATACGATTTTCCTTTCTTCGATTAATTCACAATACCTTTAAGCACAAAAACAACATGTAAATGAGTGTTCAGCTTGTATTGTACCACCTTTCAATAATCTTTCGTACAAGAATGACTAGTGGGTTAGAGGTTTGCAGTTTTATCGGTTTCATCGTAAGAACGGCCTCTAAAAGCAAAACTAAGCTTCCACCGACACTCCAAGATGTTGCCACAGGTTCCGTTTTGCACTAATCGATATTGGTCGGTAGGAAATTAAAAGCTGGCTCATCTTTCCTTTGCCTTTTATGCATGGAAAATTTTCCTTAAATCCAAATAAAATTACCGGTTACACTGTTCATGAAATTACATTAATCGCGCTGTCTCCTGAATGGCACTGGGTGGAAAGAAATGTTGGATTTGGCCTCGTAGGAGGCATAGATTTTGTTCAGCGAGTCGAACACGAAACGTATTGCGTATGATTTTCGGATTTATTTGCCATAAAGCTACCTCTAGATGTAATGTACAATTCGGGGTGAGGAAGGTGGATGAATTATTTGAAGGACTCGCGGTTTCCATTCGGAATTAATTTCAGTTTTTTTAGAGCAGAATCTTTCGCCTCTCAAAAAAATTTTCGTGCCGGTTTGCTCTTCATTGTCACATGTGACATCAGATGTCAAACTTTTGTCAAAAACCTGTTTTACTTGATACTCAGCCAATAAAAACAACTCGAAATGATTTGCATAATTTTTAGGGGTTTTCCATCACCTTCTAACCAAACCTCCACGCACACCCACTGAATCGACACTGAAATTTCGAAGCCACTTTGAATTTCGTGACACAAAGCTCGCAAATTTGGTATTTAAAGTCGCTTTCTGACGGCTTGGAATCGCCATGTTTACAGTTATGTTGCAAGCAACACCACACACTTGGTAAATACCGCCATTGTGGCGAGCTCATTCGAGCTGATTTGCATTTAAAGGTTGTGTCATCGTTGGGCAAATAACTTTTCGATTCGTTGTCGTCATAAGGATGCGCTTTAGCCGCCTACTTAATCGGCAACCAACTAGTTTCGGTCGTAGCTCTTAACATCGATCGGAAGAGCATATGCTTTTCGCAGGAAATCTGGTCGACAAGACAGTCTCGCTACATACGTACTATGAGGCATGCTGATAATCGAATCATTAGACCGCATGCGTTATAAAGACTTTGGACAGGATACGGCCTTAAAGAATGGCACAAAACTTGCCAAGTCATCATCAATTCCGGTTAAAAATTGTACATATTACCAGATTTATCTTCATAGACTCCCTTTGAAATTAAATACTCCATGAAAAATTCTCAATGTATCGCGTTACCCTTAAACGTCCATTGAGGTGTGGGTCGTGTTGAAGAGTGAAGTACTAAGTGAACCAGGCTTTTGTAGAGTTAGAATTTGTCCTGACGAAAATCTTCAGTGTGTATGGTCGAAGAGAAAAGCTCTCCCTCAGATTAGCCTGTGTACGTCCGCCTCCCCTGGAAACAGGGATTTTTTTCCAGGGGAGGAGGCGGATGTGCATCAGAGTTTATTTTATTTTGCGTCGAATTGCTTTCATACGTTAAACACCGCATTTTATCCGCATTGAGTGCAAATTTTCTTACGAAGTTTGTAATCGCGTATTAAATATACGATACCAGTAATTTTTCAACCGCAAGATCAATCCCGCAGGGGGCAGTTTCCGTTTTGCGAAAGAAAATAAGCCAAGGAAGTGTTATATTCACGAAAGTGGTCTACAAGGCACTCTGTTACAGTTTCCACGACGCAAAATATCGCGACGGGGTATTAACCTGAGACTGAAAAACATAGCTGACATGATATAAAAGCGTAAAACAACGCGTGGAAATTGAGTAAAGACGTGTCGCTAGTTTGTTGACAAAAGTTGTAAAAACATTGGAGTTTAATTTCACTAATCTAGCTGGGCCTAGTGTTTAAACATCGGAAGGAGTAGCATTTCCTCTTTCCTTGAAATACTTAGTGATGGAATTACGGGCCACTATCATGATACTTCATCAAAAGTAACTTTGCTGATTAGAGTATTGACCAGAGCAGACTGCAAAGATAAAAAAGGGGAAATGTAAAACGAAAAACCCCCGCAAGTTTATAATTTCAGAATATTCTCCCCTTGAACACTTATCATTTGTTTGCAAAAACATTCTCTCTCGAATTTTTTGGAAACACGACAAGTAAGTATGATCGTGAAATGCGAATCAAAAAAACCTTTTTCACGGCCTATTTCTTTCGAGACGAGAGCAGAGATACATGCCCGGCGGGCACTCCCATATAAAAAGGGGAGGGATGCTAGTCGGAAATTTTAAATTAAACCCCAGTAAAGGAGACCAATCTGGTCGTGGACCAGGTTTTCTTTTTCACCCCTAAAAGAGACCATATTAAAACACAGATAAATAAAAAATACAGTAACTTTTAATGATGTCAAAGACATTATCATCTAATAATTTCTCCTATGTGAAGAAATATAAAAGAGTAAATATACGTACACTTTTATATCTCTTGGCGTGCAACACTAAAGGAGACCTTTACGGCTATATATGATTACATTTTGCCCAGAACATCTTAAGTGAGACCAAAATCCGAAATTTACACCCCTTAGCGTACATGTAAGCTTTTTTCTTGGGGTTTTTTTTTGTGCTAAGGTAAAATTTCACCAAATTTCGTGGAAGCTCATGCAGACAACGAAGGCGTATGGCGAAACTCTCATTTTTTAACATTTGTACAGAAAAGGAAATTAACATTGTGCAGCATAACTGGCATGGTCGTTCACTTATCACTAGATGGGAATTTTTTTTTTTTTTTTTGCTTTCTATTTCAAGGTATTCGATCCCTGCCTAATTGATACTTGACTCGATAGGTCAAACTCCATTCGTCGCCCACAGACTGCAATTTCAAGTGGGTTTCCCAAATTCAATATTGTTATTGCGCGCTGTTTCAAAACACTTACTCGTCGATTCTGACGCTATCTTTGTGTTTTCGGTTCTCCGGGAGATAAACTAGACGTTGGAGTTTACACACTCAGGACAGATCAAAACGTAGATGGAAAAGTTCGTAAATAACACAAACACGCGTTATCTTTCATATTCCTAGTCTTATCCACCTTCTTTTAAAATCTTGCAACCAAATATATAGAGGTCTTTTGCGATTTGCGGCCTGTGTTTAAAGTAGAAAAGAGGTTTGTTTGTCTCGTGAAGCCACCTAACTTGTGGCAAGAGTGAATTAAGATACCGGCGGAAAACCGCTTGTTTATACACCACACGGGTGTTATTTTGGTTGCAAACTTATCTGGACGAGCAAGTAAGCGAGATAAAAATCTTGACAATCAAACGTTTAACAAATCTCCTTACCAAAGCGAGTTAAACATCAGTTTCTAGTTTTTGTCGCAATTAAAACAAAGCAAACAAAACCGCTGATATCTGTTTAATTAGCCTAACTCCTTGTGAAAGAACAATTGTTCTTCCCTTCTACTTGGCGTCAGCGGCAAGCTGTCATGCAGAGCTGTCAAAAAGCTTGCATGACAACAACTGCCTTGTGAATTATCAATGTTGTTATTTCACCTACTTTAAAATTCAAGGTGGTTTAGCTGCTTTCAAGTAAACAAGAATTCCTCGTTCGTGGATGCAAGCACGTTATATTTTGAAAATTTGGGGACAAAATGGAGGTTGATTTCCAAACTACACAAAACACAAAAACCTAATCGAGATGAAATACCTTAATTAAAAAGTTACACGTTTTTTTTTTTTAATGGTGTTTATCTCCCTTGAAAGCCTTCACGAATAAAGTTTGGTAGAATAAGTCATGTCAGGCTTAGACTCATTTTTTCCAGAAACCAGGCTTCCATTTTGACCGAGACCTTGACCTCCTCGTGTACGTGCACAGTTTGTTTTTCTGACCAAACAGAGAATTTGAAGGACTAATGACTATTAGATATTTAATTGCTTTGTTTGTCCCCACGATTTTACTTTCATATGCATGAGACATCCGTGGAAACATGTGGCTATATGACAAAAGTGAGGTCGTGTTTGACCAAAACCCATATTTTCCAGACTTCCATTTGAGAGAGAAATAATTTGTTATTCGGTAAAACCAACTCTTTAATAGTTTCTTTTTTCCTGAACAAACACTGACTTTGACGGACAAATTTCATTTAAAGGGAAAAAAGAATTATTTTTACAGCTTAAAGCAAGGAAAGAATTGTTGTGTGCACAATTAGTATCATATTTAACTGATGGTGTTTAGTAACTCAACTGGAAGAATTCAGCTGGTTGGTGACTGCAACAATTCTACAAGAGATTCCCTGATCTAAATGAAACGCACCATGTGAACGCATAAACTTGAAGCTAAAAACAACACTTACCAAAATAAAACAGGTGCTCACAAAGCAGAAGAACAAACGTTTAAGTAATTATGTACAACATAACATGCACAATGTGTCACAGTGACCACTTATCAAATATCATCAAGAACCTCAACAGGGCCATATTCCCTCACCTGCTAAACGCCTTGGCTGTATCTTGTTTGGTCTGCTAGCAGTCTCCCACTGGTTTCAGCTCCTTCACAGCTTACAGCATGTAATGAACTGTAAGGCCTGGTTTTCACTAGCAATGCAAGCATAAGCACAAGCAACATAAGCAGGCGCATTTACTTGTTGTTAATTTGTGTCTATTGATCAAACAAAAAGCTCTAATAAACCACAAGCTTCTGAGTTTGCATATGCTTCTTGTGCTTATGCTTGCGTCGATAGTGAAAACCAGGCTTAAAAGAGAGACTGCCAGCTTAGAAGAAAATACAGGTGAATGTATTGTTGTAACATTACACAACAAAACTAACCTGACCCAAATTTGTTTCTTTTCCCCATCCATAGCTGTGGTAGGTTCCATCACATATGGCATGATGTTCTTGCTTGGGCCCCTAGCAACCAGTCTGTGTCAAAAGCTGGGCTGCCGAGTCACCACAATAATTGGTTGCGCGATTGCAGCAAGTGGATGCCTTCTTGGCTCCATAGCTACCAACATATACTTAATGGACTTGACCTATGGCTTCCTGTTTGGAGTAGGTGCAAGCATGTGCTATTTTCCATCTGTCATCATTCTGGGCCAGTACTTCTCCAGGCGGCTCTCATTAGCCAATGGGATCACTTCATCTGGAAGTGGAGTGGGTAGCCTGTGTATGGGGCCGGTCCTGCAAAAGTTGATTCAACAATTCGGCTTAAGAACCACCATGAAAGTGTCAGCAGGCATGCTCTCCTGTGTGGTGCTCTGTGCTTTGATCTACAGACCAATCAACACTGGTTTCCTCAGTTCACACAAGGAGCCTGTTGGAGAGAAGAAATCCAGATTTGCTTTCCTCAAGAGCTTTAGGGATCTTTTCAAGAACAAAGCCTATATCTTGTGGTGTGCATCATTAGCTCTTTGGATGCTTGGCTACTTTGTGCCATTTGTACACTTGGTAAATTTAATTTCTTTTATGTTTTGAAGACAAATAACACTACACCAAAGCCCCTGTATAGGAAACTAAAATCCCCAACGTTTTATAGGAAGTTAAGGATTCCCATGCTGTAGACTTTCATTGACTCGAAAGTTAGAACCACCCCTAGCTTGCATGTTTTTAATTTTATTCAAGATTGCATGCAGGGCAGGGCCAATAATCATTGGGCTATTGTTTAGTCGTCTGCTCAGAAACCTGGCCAATGGAAACAAGCTAGGGTGGAGATGACTTTACTTTTAAAATGAAGAGACTAATACATCAAAGAAATATTAGTTTCAAGTACAGAGAGAATCATGTCAATATTTCAAACCATCACAGTTATCATTGTTACTTTTGCAGTAGGGAAAGGACAGCCAACAAAATTGAGGCTTGAACCTGGTTTGAACCCATAGCCTTTGCAATGTGTTGCAATAAACCTGTAGAAGATGTGGAAATGAAGAGGCCACATAAGATATATACTGTTTACTTAAATAGATTCACCACTGATAATTTCCCTGACCTCACTTTCAAGTGAGTTGAGCTTATTGGTTCTCTGCTCTGATCAATAGGGTTTTTCAGCATAAAAAAAACTTGAATATAAAATTATTATTGTTCTCCTTTAAATTGATTTGATGTTTATTGAACCTACATTATTATTATTATTATCATTATTATTATTATTATTATTATTATTATATTAACTATTATAAATATAATTATTATTATTATTATTATTATTACCCGGTACTATTGCTAATATTAATATTACTATTGTTGTTAGTACATTCAATGGCCAGGTATCAGAGTCCAGAAACCTAAAATGGACCAATAGTGCACAAAAAATTCCTTAATTAAAGCAACCTTTAGATCATGAATGATATTTCTTAGGGTAACATTTTATATTTCCAACCTCCATAGGTGAGTCTTGCCATTGAAGAAGGCATTGACCCATTCAAGGCCACATTACTCATAGGAATTATGTCAATTGCATCTACCTTTGGGCGACTTATCTTTGGCAAAATGGCTGATCACCCGAAAGTTAACAGGCTTTACCTTTACCAAATTAGTTTCCTCATGATTGGCATCAGCAACACTCTTTGTCCAGTTCTAACATCATATCCTGGTCTTGTGATCTATGCAAGCATGTTTGGTTTCTTTGAAGGATGTTATGTTCTGTTAGCTCCTGTTCTCACTGGTGACATTGTTGGGAGAGACAAGATGGCTCATGGTGTTGGTGTACTGTTTGCTCTAAAGTCTGTTCCTCTTACAGTTGGTCCTGTCATTGCTGGTGAGTAGACAGTTTCATGAACGTTGACTCAATAGCTTGTACATTTAACTCAGCCACTCTGTGTTCAACATCAATCCATAGTGAATATTGCCAACCACGCTTAGAAGACTATTCCTTACACTTAAGGCTCATTAGAGATCAGTAAAAAACGTTTCATCACCAATACAAAAACAAAGGAACCCTCAAGTAGAGAATCAGGGCTGAAATGGTGGAACAAGTCAATCAATATTGTTTTATGTGCCTAGGAAGGAAATTGCTCTTATTTTCCCGAAGATGACAGTCTGTGTAATAGTTTAAGGGACTTACCTCATACCTAGTTTTATCATTTAAGAGACCTTTACCTTAGGATACTATTTGCTATGAAATGATTTATGTACGTCTCACTCTCAATGCTTTAATCACTCACGAAGCCTTTGACGCCCAAACCGGCCTAAACCGATATTTTACTCTGTCTAACGCAAGACGATTTTACTCGTCAATGGGGAACCCCCAGGAGTCAATAGGTTAATTACTCTTTCTCTCCAACGTCCCCATTAATGAAAATATTTTGTTTTTATCTTCAGGTAAAATATATCAAGCTTTTAACTCATATCAAGTGGCTTTTTACATTTCTGGGGCTGTACCAACAGCTGCAGCATGCATGATGTTCGGCATACCTTTCCTTATGCCTGACAGAGAGGAGGATGACAAATGCAGGGTTGTGCTTGCAGATGAAAGTGGTTTTGATGAAAAAGCCACATATTTTGATGAAAAGAGGACTATTTCTGAAAAGGACCTGCAATGGTCCAATGGGTTTTACACAGGACTACCTGAGGTAATTATTGAAGAACCAGAAGATGATGGTCGACCTATGTCTTTTCACAGTATGGGAAGCAATGGTCATCATCTCTCTTCTCTTAGTGTGCACAGCAACAAGAATAAACTTGGACTAAGCACAAACAGCATTTCAAATGTGCGAGAGACTTGTTTGGTGTCAGTGGACACCATTAACGTCAGAAGAAGTAGGCTGCTTCAGCTGAAAGGTGAACTGAGCAGTTCAGTGTTTTCACTGGTTAGGAGGTACATGGACATGCCTAAGGAAGTTGCTGCGAGTGAATTTGGCAGCATTGCCTGCATACCTCAGCATATTGCCAACAACCCACAACAACCTGCACCACTTGGCAATGAAAATTGTGTTTTTGTAGGAAAGGAGACAGTTGTGTAATATGAAGTAACTACATTATCATCGCTTACTGATAGTTTTCCTTGAATGACAAATAGAGAATTCCTTAACCCTTTACTTGACAGAATACTTACGCAAAAGGTGCCACAGGAAAGCACTAGGATACTGCTTCTTGTACAGCACAAAAAACTGTGAAATCAAATTTTAGTTCTGTGATGGAAGGGTTGATGTTGCAGTCCATGAACAATGCATATTCAAGCCAAATACAAAGAGAAAATAACCTTTTAATAATTGAATTAACTTAACATTATGTCCTCAACAAATAACTATTATTTATCACAAATTATATTATAACATTAGATGAACTTTCCAATATGCCATGTTTATTAAAAACACAGGTAATCAACATCCTTGCTTTCATCCTCTGGGAGAAAGTTTAGATTTGTAGCAGACATAAAGGCAAATTTACTAAACAGCATTCTCAAAAACAAATGGCTGAGACTAATCAAGTCAGTAATGTATTAAGTGTGTATGGCATGACTTGACAGATGCTCTGGTGTTTCAAACAAAGTTAAAATTGGGATCCATGGAGACGTCCCAAGGAAATACTTCATAAATAAAGCCAAAATTATTTAACTACTGAAAAAAATTTAAGCAACTGTTTTTAGTCAGAAAAAAACATGGCTCAATTGGACAGTTTTGGGCAAAGGTTGCCATCATCTCTGAGTGAATACATGTTAGTGTGGCAGCAATTGCAAAAAAAATGAACAGGGGTTTCATGAGCAGGTGGCAATAGACTGCCTTTTATTCAAACCTCTTAATTAATGAAGATCCTTACCTTTGGTGAGTTTTAAAGTACATTCAGCATTGAACCTTGAAAAACAGTGTGACTGTTCTCAAAGTGTTAAAGTGCTTTGCAAAGAGCTATTAGAATGTCCTATCACTTGACAATGGTTGTTGCTTTCACGCAATTGATTGGCATTCTGCCAAAAAACAATTTGGCATTCAAGGTTAATCAAATGTCATGTTAATTTTGTTTCCGTAACAGTGAAGCTGAAAACTTTTTGAAAATAATTATTATTATTGTTTGATTCTAGGTTAATATTTCATTTTCACATATTCACCTACTAAGGAAGTTGTTAAAACAAACTGTTCAATTCAGGACGCACAATATTTGTGTTGTTTTGAAGGTAAAACTCTTGAGGAAAGATATTTATGGTAACCACCGGTTTCAATAGTTTAAAAATATTTGTAAATGACAACATAGTTAATATACATGTAATGATTATCATTTTATTCTGATTGGGCAACAATGAGATAGGCTTCTTAGTAAATTACAAGTGATTTTATGATAATGCAAATTAAATTAATTAAGATCCATTCCTAAAAATAGTTGTCCTATTTTATGGGGAATGCTATTTGTTGTTCTTTTTAGTGATGACTGTCAAAGTTGTGTGATGCCCTGTTGCTTTAAAAAAAATTCCTTAAAACTCTATGCAGAAGAAGTTCTGGTGGCTTGATAAAACAAAACACTAATTTTGTTGAATTTTGCTATCTTTTAGAAATTTCAGAAACTCCCATTGCATAAACTAGAAAAGATAGTTGTTCTTATTGGATGTACTTGTTCACTTGTTTTAATTCTTAGCAAACGTGTATTGTGTAATGGTGAGAGAAATTTATTGTTTTGAGATTTTGGTGGAGGTGTGATGGACCAAGTTGGTATAAGCAAGGTCAGCACTAAACCAGGATAAACACTGTAAAAATCTATGGATTTTGATTGATCTCAAGGTTTATTGAAAACAAGAGAAAACAAGGTTTATGAATATAAAACAGAAAAAAATTGTTTTCAGAAGTCCGGTCCCAAAAAATTCAAGTTTACATGAAGTTTCATTTCGACCGATGAAGAGGAAAACTAATATTATCATTTTGGTTTATAAAACGCTCTCACGCTCTCAAATGCTCTTCCTCTCTATCCTTTAATTTCAATCTTGTGTAAACCCATTGACTCCTCAACCAGCTGTCATTGACGAGTAAAATCGTCTGAAACTAGACAGAGTAAAATCTGTAAAGTCTTACTCCCAGGAGACAAGGGCTAACCTGGCTTCAAAGACACCAACCTTTTGGGTTTCACTAAATCCATTTTTCACAATGCAACTCTGGCGCTAGTTATTTGAAGCGAGGTTGGTGGTTTCAATTTGATAAAATCCAAAACATTGCCATGACAATTAAACTGGTTTAGTGCTAAGCTTGTCTCAAACAATTCAACCCTGGAACTTACATGTTGTGTTTTACAAATAACTTAGATTGAGTGGATTTCATAGTTTGACATTGAAGAAACTTCTTTGTATACTTAACTCATTTTAGAGTTTCATTATTGAAAAAATAAATGCAACTTGTTTTAGAGTTGCAAAAACAAAGCGTAAGTAGTTGGACTTTTCTTTTTTTTCCATTTGTTTATACATTAAGGGAAGTAAGAAACATCGGCACACTCCCTCTCCTTTAATCCAGCTTACTCCATGATATCAATGGTTTAAAAGCTACCAAGTACCAATGGCAAACAGTTATGATGTCACCGCACGTAATATCCAGTTTAACATTGATCTTCAAGTCATTTTACGGGTTTACCTCGGTGTAAAAACCTGTGAAACTTACTAAACTGTGGGCCAGTGTGTCATACAGTTGGAGTCTGTGTGCAAAGTCTGTTAATGTTCACTTGATAATGTAGAGTGTTGGCTTAAGTGTATCGTGATTGTTGTGGAATTAAAATACACTCTAGTGAAAAAAGGTTGACCACTGAAGTGTACGTTATTCTAGTGTTTTCTAAGCCCCACAGGACACTGATATAAGGAAATCAGAGATGATGTAGACATATAAAATGAAAGCACCAAGTCATACGGTTAAATTAAACCGAGCAAGTTTTACGTGTAACACAAGTTCATACGTTTGCAGTCTCGCCGGAGTTGGCATTGCGAATAAGCTAAATATTATTTGTTCTTATGATTCAAATACCTATACAGGCTTTTTCCTCAACAAATACCATTTCACAAATTCATTCAGGTCCTTTTCAGTGCCTTTGGAATCTGGTTAAATTAATACTTATACTTCAATCACGTCCAAATTCACTATACTTACCGCGCTTTTGGGCAATTTCAAACAAGGTTTCCCTCTAGATATTTTACGGCAGTTCGTCACTGATTTTCGGATATTTTAGAGGGCAAGGTTTGGCATTTCCTTCACCATGACCCAATATTCGAGATCTGTTTATGGCCAATTGCAGCAGTAAAGTAGAACACCGATCGTTTTTGATTGGTGCATTTCGATCCGCACTACGTTTTATGTACATTATGTAAACATTATGTAACATGTGCATGAATCTGCATGAATCAGCATGAATCATTCCCTTGTTGTTTGTTGATTGGAGGATTTTGATCCTATCCTTGCTGGCTAATACTGCTCCCTCACGCGTCCGCTTTTATACAAAGAAATAACAAATTAACGCGAATTATTGCGATTTCTGGTCTCTGTAAGACAGCCATAAAGTAATTGTATTTACTGAGTTTTTGGTGTGTCCACTGAATTCGCTTCTGAAGCGACTAGAGCCAGCGCGTCACCCAAGCCAAAATCAACGGTGCAAAACATTCCAATGCACGCAAAATTGACCATTTGAGGGTTTGTAGCACTGATATACACTGTTTAAGCCTACGCACTTGTTCAAGAATGGTTAGCTTTTGTAAAATGTTTGTTTTTCGTCATTTGTTGTCTCTAGTCTCATGTAATTTCATGTATTCGCTTCAGCCCATTGCTGGTGTAACTTTTCTTTTACAAATTTAATACAGTATTTTGATCAGCTCACTCAACGTCGGTTTTTAAGCTCATACTATACCGTACGACCTTACATGGAAACTGAACTCTCTGATGGGTAATTCTGTTGAAATGTAAGTGCTGCACTGCCAACGTTTTAAAAAGACGTACCTGTACCCGTTATTTGTGCTTATAAGAAAACCGATTACAACGGTCAATTAATTTTCCATAATTTTGTAAAATTGTTGGATAGGAGATTGCTCATAGTCGCCATCGAACGAATTTGTACAGGAATGACCTGCACTGTTTTGATCCAGTAGGGTTTCATGGAAATGAATGCGGAACGATAACAGAAAGCTGAGGGTTTTAATAGGATCTTAGATTCTTCGTTTTAACATTTGAGATTTTGGCTACTTTCCGGCTACTTTAGATTCTTTTTTTTTTCCCGTTACGATCAACAAAAACCGCTAGACTGAGCACAAAATGTCTAGAGGTCTGGTGGCATACGGACAAGGCCTGGGACCTTAATTAAAGGAATTTACCAGCCCCTCCCCCTCCCCACTGAAAATTAAATGGTTCATTATTTTAGTGTTTCTGTTTTTAGTTGCCGGGTTTTGTTGTGAAAGGCCCCTAAGGGTCCCCCTAAAGATATTGCTGGTTTTCACTCACGTGATCAACAGCCATGTTTTTCAACGAAAACAAAAGGAAGCGTTTGCATAATAATAGAGTTAAATTCCCGGAGGATTAGGTCGGGGCACCAACATGGCCGCCTTTTCTTTGTTTAGGGCACCAACATGGCGGTCGTGACGTCATGTGAAAACCGAGAATAGTTGGTTTTTAATTTTTTCATTTACGTACGGGAAACCTTGAAATGTAAGAGTTTTCACAGAGCCGTTAGAAGTTGCAAAAGCAATCCCAATGTGACGTCATTCACTTATGGTTAACCATGGTGTAATTGACTCAATTAGAATACATGACAATATAATAATTCCCAAATCACCTGTGCAACCAGGACTGGCTGCTCACTGGCTGATGTATAGCGGCAATAGCATTGAGGTGAGCTCAGGCCTGTTCCAAACGTCGTGCTACTGCCGTGCCGAACTCAAATGAATTTGGCTTGGCAGTAGCACGACGATGGCACGGCAGCGGTTTCAAACGTCGAACCTAATACAGTAGCGCCAAATTCAAAAGACAAAACAAACCATCCATCCAGCGTAATAGTATGCAAATAATGCAAAATACATTAAATTAATTTATGGATTGAGTCCGGCGCAACAATAGCACGCCGTTTGAAACCAAGTCGTGCTACTGCAGTGCGGCACGGCAAGTCCTGCCGTGCTAAGTAGTCGTGCCGAACCTAATTCAGCCGTGCCGCGCTTAATGGTTTCAAACGGGGTGCTACTGCCGTGCTTAAATCGAAAAGACAGTTTCATTTGAGGTCGGCACGGCAGTAGCACGACGTTTGGAACAGGCCACTGTTCTAAATATGATGAAACTTAAATGTTGTGGCAGCCCCATTTTAAGTACGGTAATTTGCATTATAGAAGCCGCCTTTTGTTCGGTGACATGTCGACTGAATTGTGACGTGGCCACCGCTATCTTCCCTTTTTACTCGAAAACTCGAGCAAATCTCCCATTTACATTCATGCACTCATCTGAAAATTCAAATCCTTGTAAATGTTTGTTTTTCGCAAATAATTCCTATTTAGAACAGCCTGACTAGCGCAAATCTCCGTCAGGTTAAGCACGGCTTTTGTCATGTTTGCAAAGTTCATATTTAAAAATTATTGGAAAAATGAAGCTGATGAACAAAAGAAGTAACAAAAAATTTCGTCACAGACTAAGCCAATCTAAAGCAATAGCAAAAGAAACCCATGATTTCCCGCTCCTTTGTGTCCGCTCCATTTTGATCATGGCTGAAAACGCAAGAAACGGAGGGCTATGGGGACGAGAATGGAGTGAAACATTAGTTTTTGCGAATTCAATTTACTTATAATACTTACACGCGTTTTGGCCCAGCTTTATCCATCACCTTTGAACAGTAAATTCATCATCCAAAGTTTATCCGGATTTCAATTATAAGAGTATACTGTTTGAATCGAAATACTCATGCAAACGTTGAACGCTTTATTTCGCACTTTAAGCTCTATTTTGCAAAATGACGGAATTTATCAAGGAAAGTTTCCGTTCCTTCAACCCGGTTTTATTGACCATAACATCACTCTTTTTTTCCAGATCACAACAACAACAACGGACGATAAATGGTTGTTTCAAAGGCCTTTAAGCAGAAGGCACCCAAGTTGATTTTAACACAAAAAGCTTGCCCCGCCAGTGAGCAGCAGCTTGTCTTGCTTGTAAAAACCTATTTTTTCCAGAATGCCTGAGAACCATGAAAAAAATAAACACAAAACGGAACTGGTTTACGCAGGCTTGGAATGTGACCGGGCGCTTTTTTATTCAGAGCCACCAAGGACTGGAAGCCGATGCTCAGGTTTGGCGCAAGGGGGTTCATCAAACACTACAACTATTGATGCAACAAACAGTGAACTACAGGAGAACGAGGGGGACATCCAGAAAATTGAAAATGATGCGACGCAGGAGTCAAAACTGACCCAAAAAGAATTAGTCTTATGTCAAGAAAAACAGCGGGGCTTGAAACAACGGGAGGACTTATTAGCAAAAGAAATTCTGCCTGAGAAACAAAAATCTTCAAACGGTGATGATGACTCTGTAGAAAGCAACCACAGTGAGTATTCAATTGGAAATGAGCTGTCCCCAATAAATGGACAGCTGTCTTGCATAGGGAAAGACGATATAAGACAAAGTTATACAATCGCTTGCGAAAAGATAAATATGGTCTTGAAAGATCGACAGAAGGCAGAAATAGTATGCGACAGTCTAAAACTGGTAAAAGATGTACTTCACTCAGTTAAGGACAAATTATTGTCTCCCGAGTCTTACGCCGCTAATCAAGAAAGAAAACTGCTGGGCGAAATACCTGAAATTAACAAATTGGAAACTAAATTAAGGGTCTCACAAGATACTGTGGTTGCAACGGAAGATTCATCTCCTAACGAGCCGAGAACAAATGCTTTGAACGGACAAGCGGACGACACCAAAGCAATGAGTCCCATTTTACAGGATATTCCTTTGGTACTCCGAGAAACACTTAATGTCACCATCACAAAATCAAGTGAATCGACGGAGAACAAAGTTAAACCGTGCTCCACAAGTGATACACACTGTGTCACTAAAATGGAATCGGTTCTCACACATAACCTCACAGAAATCATAGAAACCGAAATCAGTGACAGCAGCAGCAGTGGAAAGCTATCAGCAAACAGTCTTTCCACAGTCAACACTCACATCGTGGCAAAAACTCATCCCGACGGGGGTTGGGGGTGGTTCGTTTGTGTTGGCGCATTTCTTGTTCAATTTATGGTGCTCGGGATGCAAAACTCGGCAGGAATAGTTTACACTGAATTGGTTAAAGAATTGAAGTCTCCAAGAGGTGCCACTGGTGAGATTTTTCTGCTTATACGGATAGTTGCAGCTACATTAGACTCCCTGACGATATGTCTTCTTGTTGAATTCGCTGGAACATGCAGGGTTTGTACCACAACCCTACCTTAAATTAGTAGTAACTATATAAACCGGTTGGCTGAGTGTAGAGGGGGGGAGAAGGAGTGCGTTTAACTCCGGCCAGACCTACATAGGGGCTCCTTAAATGATTGAGAAGAAAGTCCTGCCTTTGTGATGACATGCAGCTAGACTTCCTAGATAGAAGAATTAATGAAGTTTTTATAGGTGTCAACTTTACTGAGCGTTAAGACAATAATTGGGGACACTGTGCAGAAAATCACATCAAGTCTTATCAAATCGTACGTTGGTTTCTGAGGAGAGGGGAAAATCGGAGTACCCAAAGAAAAAACGCTCAGAGCAGGGAAGAGAACCAACAAAGTCAACAACCCACACGTGACGCAGTCAAGAAGTCTGCATGGGAATCGAACCCGGGTCACATTAGTGGGGGGCAAGTCCCTGCTCCGAATTAAGGACGGTGCCTACTCATTCAAAGGTATTTTTGCGCGGTTTACTGACTATGTGGGAAAAGCAGATCTTAACAAGAGTTATTGAAATCCAAAAAGAAAATTGGGAGTAACCACGCATTTTTCGAAGATAATTAATCAACAATATTTGTAAAAAGCTCTAAAATACAAAGCAATGTATGGCGTTCTTTTCCAAATTCAAACTTAATTATCTCTGAAAAATGCGTGGTTACCTGCTAAATTCCACTTTCTCCGCATAGTTTTGAACCGCGCAAAAATATCCCTGTATTAATAAGCACCGCCGATAGGAAATCCGAGTATCTCGTGATGCGCAGAACGTATGCGCAATAACAATAGTAGGCACCGTCCTTAAGATTGAAACCCCAGCCGCACCCTCTCATACTGAATGTGCGCATTTAGAAGATTTAATGCGCTTTCAAAGACTGAAAAACCTAATAGTGAAATAATATTAATTAAAACAACATCACCGAATAAAAAGCATGTCAAAGGTAAAAGTATGTCAAGGCAACTAACTAATGTTCAGTTTTTGATGATTTTGGAAGGAAAACTGTTTTGAAATTGCTTTCACCTTCTTATATTTTAGCATGGGTAGGCTCTCTCGCGACTGGTATTATGTTCTTTCTTGGTCCATTGACAACCTCCCTGTGCGAAAGACTTGGTTGCAGAATCGTCACCATTTGCGGGGGCCTAGTATGTATCCTAGCACTGTTGTTATCATCTGTTGTTACCAGTCTCCCCCCGTTGTACTTCACTTATGGCCTAATGTTTGGAACTGGAACTAGCCTGTGTTACTTTCCCACAATCATCGTACTTTCAAAATATTTTAAACGGCGAATAGCGATCGTGAATGGTTTGGTAACGGCTGGAAGTGGAGTCGGCACTCTCGTGATTGGTCCAGCCATACAAGTGCTATTTCTACGCTACCGTTTGGCAAATACATTTCGCATCGTGGCGGGAATTTTTAGCATTGTGATATTGTGCGGAGCAAGCTACCGTCCCGTTCCCGCTAAATACGCGCAGTACAACGACGCGGAGAACAAAGGGGAAGAAAAGCGGAAGGTTTTTGACTGGAGCATTTTCAAGAATAAAGGATATGTTATTTGGCTTATATCTCTAGGAACATTTCAGCTTGGGTACTTTGTTCCATTTGTGCATCTGGTAAGAGATTTAATTTACCGCGACTTTAAAATTGAAAGTTCCCTTTCAAGAAAACCTCAAAACGATTATATCATTTTTGGTTTAGAAATTCTAAAACCGCTATCTCCTTAGTCGCATTGAGTCCACACAGTCCGCAATTCAAAATACTTGGCTTTCATAAAAAGTCCATAAGCCCAGAGAGGCCAAGAGTCCATGAGTTCGAGCGAGCAACTCCCATATATTCCTGTCACGGCATTTTCACAGACCGATTTATTTTTAAATTGAATTTCCTGCGGATGAGACTCTCGCAGGAGCCCGATGTTGAATCACAGGAAACTAGATTGACGTCATAGCGTCACCGAACCGGAACTGCCTTTGTTGTTTTGCGGCAAAGGTAGTCCAAAAATAGAATGGTCTGTAAAAATGCCGTGACATAGGCTTAGTACAGGAGTTCCTCGTTCCTACTCATGGGCTCATGGAGAGACCGATATCTCCAATATGGGACTCGCGCACGGGGTTTACGAGCGAATGGTCTTATCTAAGTCTAAAATACACTTACCGCCAACTAGTGGCCAATCAGATTCGGCCTGATGACCTCAATATTATAAGACCTTTGATTGGTGCGCAGCCGTTTTAAAAATTAATAATAGGGAATTTAAGAAACTAGAACGGCCACGGCAACGAAAAAGTCATTTCAAAATAGAGCTTTGCGATGCTTAAGAATTTCGCGATTATTCTATCTTGTTCATGTTGTACAATATTTGCAAAATAATCCGTAAACTGGATTGGTACGAACGGTTTTGAGGTAAAGATAGAGAAGGAAGGATTCACTGTTGTTTGCTCACGTCATCAAAACTTTAATTTTGGTCGTTTCGCGCTGCTGTTTCTCGGAAAGAAATGTACAAATTGGCCTGCCACATGTACAGCACGACCCATTTTTCATCTTTAAAGCCTGGTTTACACTGCGACATAAACATAAGGATAAGCATAACGAAGTTCACACTTGTTGCATAAGCATAAAAGAAGTGACATACGCAAGCGCAGTTAGCTCCAGAAAAACTCGCTGCAAATCGGGCAACGTTTCCAAAATGACGGACCAAGTCTGAAGAAATTCTCCTCCTACTATTACTCCTTCTGCTTCATAGACGGAAGAAGACGACGGCGAAAGGAGAGAAAACGAGAAAACAGACTGAAGAGGTCCTATTGGGTAAGAGATATTTTCCGAAAGAGGAAAGAACAAGGAGACTCTGGAACTGCGAGTAGCGAACCGAGAATTTTATTTCTTGCGATTTGTCGCAAAGGCAGGGATAATTGCGAAGCCCCCCAGCAAGTTTCTCGTTTAAAAAAAAAACAATACTTTCGGACGCCATCTTAGGCACTATTAACTTGAATATCCGTTGGCATAAAAAACAACTGACACCTCGGTCTTTAATATGCTTATGTTTATGCTGCACCCGGTTTACACAGTTATAAACGTGACATAAGCATAAGGATAAGAAATTGGAAACGATTCCTTTTTCTTATGCTTATGCTTATGTCACTCAATTATTATTAGTTTATGTTTTTTTGTTTAGATATTTTTATAACAAGTCTGCTTACCATGAAACCAGTCCTGTTTCTGTAAATTACTGCTCTTCTCTCGCTCTCCCGTGCTCTTTCTTGTTCTTTTTGCCGTTTTTCATCATCATTATTCAGCCTGTGTTCTGCTTCCTCTTTCTTCCTCGATTCTTCGGCTGCTCGTCTCTATAATTTCGTCTCTTTTTTCGGGCTCTTTCCTACTTCCTCTCTGGTTGTTTGTCATTGATAATTCACCAGTTTTGTTGTGCTCTCAGACGCACTCTTTCCCTTTGAACATGGCTTATTCGTCGCCTGCTCAACGGTTTCTTTCTCTTCTTTTTCTTCGTTGTACCACATATTCAAAAATACTTAGCTCAAGTTGTCTTTTGGTTGTCTTCAAATTTTTTGCTCGTTTTATTACAATGCTGTCAACTGCAGTGCGCCCGCTATGAAACTTCCCGCCGAAAACGCGGGTTCTAGCCGATGTAACTTCCCGCCAAAAAAAACCGGTTTCATCAGTACCACATTTCGGGTGTTGGCTTCCATGAAAAGTTGAACGAACGGAAGGTACGGACGTCGTACAATGACATCATAATTCACCATAACCAAAACCAAAATTTCTCGCATCCATGGGTTACCATATTTGCATTGTGGTCCCAGCGCGCCTTCGGTTCGAGGAGCTCCGCGAGGGACCAGGCATCAGTGACACTTAAAGCTGATGACTCAAAGATAGTGTTATATTTAATAGAGGGAGCTGGTTTTGAAGCTCGGCAAACATCAAAGGAGCAAACAAAGATGCCAAGATTTAGGCTGGAAAGTCCACGACCGTGCACAATCTTTTGTTTTGCGCTCACACACTATGCATGAATTATGTAATGCACACGTTTCTCTTGGTTAGTTCCTTAGTACAAAGTAAACAACTATTGTGTTTTGTGCACAGTCAAGGCCAAAAGGAGAACAAAAACATACAACAAAGAAATTTGTCGGGTTTAACAAACATTCCCCTCTATTAACTATGGTTGAATGAATGAATGATATATATTATATGAAATGATCCGGAAAATTAAGCAGCTGCGAAGAAAGCCTAAAAAATATCCAGGCTTGAACGGGGAACATGAGTGATAGTAATAGAGCAGTGAGTGCAGCACATAAACACACAGTCAAGCAACTTTTTCTCTATTGTTCTGTGCACCAACACGGCTGCTGTGACGTCGGTGAAAACAATCTATACGAAAGTTGCTATGGAAACACAGCGCTATAGGAATTTTGTTCAGTAAGTAATAAGGAAAAAATCGTATAAACTTGCCCATGCATTTCGTGATTTATGGTCACTCCTACTCGTGATGTTCTGAAAGTTCTCAAACTTTTTAAGAGCACTCGTGCCCATAAACTTCGTTCAACAACGTTCAACTTGTTGAATGTCGTATTTCAGCATTCAATATGACATG
>NC_090881.1:18256648-18261998 GCF_036669935.1 Montipora foliosa
CCAGAAAATCACTGAATCTTTTTCTGGCTTTCTAATGAATTTTGGAGCCTTGTGATTTCCAATTCGCAACAGGAGGTTTTAGGGGATTTCTTTAGCATGCTAATAATTCAGTTTAATATTGTAGCTTCGACTTCTTCCAGTCTTACAATGGCAATATACCACTGGAATCTTGAGTATTGCAACGGTTTCTCTGCCTGCATGAAGTGACTTCCTTGATTTTGTTGTAATAGGAACAACCGCAGTTATTTGAAACCAAGTGAAGCTTCGTCCTATTCAAAGATTGTTAGGAAAGTCCGCCCAAACATCTGTTTTTTTTCCAAATAAATGCTCTTTCGTCAGTTAATTATTTATCGTATTCAATAAATACAAAGTCAAATTGACGTACAGAAACAGAGATAACCGGAGAAAATTCAAGTGTTTGTATTTGATTGTATGGTAATACATAAAAACACATGAACATGTAGTTGATCAAAAACTGAGCCTTTTTGAAGAATCTGAGAAAAAGTTCAATTAGTTCTCGAGGTAAATCTTAGGAGTTTTAGCGACCATGATATCATCAAACGAGTCCTTGGAAAATTGGAGGATCACAAAACGGTGGAACTTTTGAGCATCGACACAAAATACAAATCAAACGTTCGTGGGGAAATGTTTGAAACTTATGAGCAAACTTTGTCTCGTTTTCCAAGAACATTGCTTGGATCGCAGTCAAAAGGAGACGTTACTACGATCCATTACGGACGAGAATATTACTTTGACCGAGACAAAGCGGTTTTCAATTCAATTTTGTTTATTATCAATCGAACGGGATTCTATCTAAAACCCGAAACTATTCCGTATGAGATGTTTTCTTCGGAGTTGAAGTTCTTCCAGCTGGAAGGGAATTTTCAGGATACTGATGAGGATAGGCCAGGAACTTCCGCCTGCACAGCAAAGAGTCAACGAAAGCTTGCCATGTTGGCGAAAAGTGAAGAGGACAAGGAGAAATGTGTGGCGATTTTTTGAACAACCTGTGACACATGCCGAAAGAACGTTTAAGAAGTTTTGCCTAATATTTAACCGTTCTGTCTCTCGTTTGCTTGTGTTCAGAAACCCTGCCAAGTATTCAACACAACCAGATTCACGTCCAGCGAAAAAAATACAACCACACAAGGAATACAAGTTGATTATGGTATCATTTGGTCGGCCGTCGAGGTAGTTTTTTTTACAATATGGTTCTCCGTGGAGTTTGTCCTACGATTGTTATGTGCACCAAAGATAACGAAATTCGTATTCTCTTTTACTACTATCGTAGATATAACAGCTTTGTCACCTTTTTATATTAAAGTTATTGTCGAAAGAGTTACACCGAAGGAGGCAGATAGCGTGGTGCCTTTTCACCTGTTAAAAATTACTCGTTTGGTAAGACTTTTAAAACTAAAGTCTTTATAGCGTTAGTATTCGTTTGCTCTTTGCGACTATCATCGACAGCGGAGAACACATGCGTCTCTTTGCCCTGTGCATTATATTTAACACCGTTCTTTTATCTAGCTTCGTGTTATTTTCTGAAGGTGAAGGCAGTGGCGCTCAGTTTCACTAGTATACCGTCCACGTTCTGGTTTACAATAATCACTCTTTCAAGCGTGGGATATGGAGGACTTCGTGCCGACGGTCCGCCCGCGGGGAAGCTGGTTGGCCTCTCGTTTGGTTGCGTTGGCGGAAAACGGTAGCCATGGTTTTTTGCTTTACACCTGTGCTTTTCACGGGAATTCCCGCAAATCCTGGGCAACGTTATTATGCCGAGGATGTGTTAGGAAATTAGGGCCTCGGAGAGAGGCTGGATTCAAAAGGAAAACAATCAAATCCAACCTTACAGGAGTCAAAGTGTTTCGCATTTGCGATGCCAAGATGAGGTATCCGCAAGCCCTTTTGGACAGCAGGAAACCGGGTTTCATCTTGTTAAATTTTCCAGATTCTTGGAATATAAGAAACCTCTGCTTTAAAGTTTCCTGGTTTGGAAGAGTGATCAACAAACTAAGTTAATATTCGCAAACAGTCTATCAAACAAAAGAAGTGGACAATATTGACGGAATGAAAAAAATGCGTGGACTACTCATTGATGCGTACATCTTGCGAGGGTATCAGCCGTACGGTTGTTAGAATTGTTGTAAAATCAGGGACGGGTCTAGGATTTTTCTTAAGAGGGGTAGCACCCCTAAGGAATGGCGTAGCAGCTGAACTGGTGGAACGTTTTTTTTTTCCCGCAGACTGCCAGTTTGTATTAGTAAGCGCAGGTCATCTCAGGGGAGGGGGGAAGGAGCATAGGCACCCCCTGCACCCTCCCCCTAGATTCTGCACCCTGAGCATTGGTGATGAGTTAGATTTTTAATTTTATCAGGGAAAACAAAACCGAATGGGACTGGAAGTAACCAAACCGTTTCAAACGAATGCTAAAAAAAAGAAAGGAAAGCAATCAAGAATTTAGGGACTGGAATTTAAACATTGATACCGTACAACGAAAACCCGCTTTCAAAAAAACTGGAGGAGGGTCCACATTTCTGGAAGGGACCAAACACCTATGAGCTATGACTTTTAAATTGTATTAGGTAAGGTAAAGGGTAAAGTCTGCATTACGTAAGCCAAGTGGCCCTCAGTGCCGGAGCTTAATCCCGTTTCCATGGCATGAAGCGACTAGGAGTATTTTCTACTCCCCCCAGGATGGGATGCCAGTCCATGCGCAGGGTCACCCCCAGCATTTCGCTGGTACCCATTTATACACCTGGGTAGAGAGAGGCAATTGTATTAGGTTAATTGACATTTAATGATCCATGATAATATCGTTTGAACATGAAGAGCCAAGAAGGCGGAGATTCTGAACACAGAAACGGGTGTCGAAATCAGTGTTCAACCTGCTAACTGAAGTGGGAATTTTCTCAGTGACTACGTTTAAGCGCTACTGTAGCTACTACATTGCTTGCGTAACACGGGCCGCGGAGAGTGAGGGGCTGGGATGTCCCCCCTCTCCACTCTTTTCCTACGGGTTGTCATGGTTTTCCCCAATTAACTCTCCCCCTTTTGCCCTCACACGTCCCGTGATACATACCAAAACCCTAGGCGCACCCCCCCCCCTCCCCCCACTTTCAAACGTACCTCTGCGGGGGGCCCCCGAGTAGACTCAATGTGACTGATTTTTCTGATCCATAATAACAAAATATTTGAGCGCTTGTACATTTGTATCGCAAACTGCTTTTCCTTTAATAACGAGAGCCTTTTTTAAATTTCCAGTGTAAATTTTTTCTTAGTTTGGTTTATTTAATCATGATCATGTAAATGCTAATAGTCATTCAGTTTTAAATATTATTTTATTTTTGTTAGCCGGTTTGGTTGGAAAATGGACAGAATTCGCTGTTTGTTTCAGTTTTCATTTTGCCACGTCCTTGCCAGGAAAGACCCCACTTCCGTTATCTTGAAAACAAGGGGAAGCGGTGAGAGTAAAAGACCTCTGGTAGACGGACAGGTGTATTTTTTACATATTTTTTTTCAATTTCGACAATTTAAAGCTTTATTAATGTTTCCTAAAAAAAGATTCCTTATTTGGAAAACAAACGGGTTTAATTATGGTTTCATAGGTAGGTTTGTAATCAATCGCAAACTCCAGTTGATACCAAGACAAGATCCTATTTGTTGCATTGGTGAACCTTTGGATATTCAAAAAAGCGGCTTTTTGCATTCGTCACTGTCATTTTCTCTTCCCGAAACGAGGAGATTAATAGGTTTTACAGTGCCCAACGATGTTTTCCCCAGCAGGTTAACGTCACTTCAAATGCAGGATGTAAGCTTCATTCGATTCATTATAAATGACGCTGTCGTTCGATAATTTGTTAAGGTCAACTTGCGCCTAGGAATGTTGAATTTTGTAGTCGGGTTTCTTCTCTCTGCTCTTTTCACGTGTTTTATCTAAATAATCTAATTTTGCAGAAACTCATGATCAAGTGTCAGGTCTGGGTAGCGAAGCTGAAGAGGGTCCTTTGTCAGCTTATCCAAATTGGCGTTAATCTACAATAGTTTTATGTCCTCTTAACAATACCTGGATATACCTACAATAGATGTCTTCCTGTTTTTCAATACACTTTACTTTTTTTACACGAGAGAGATAATTTCACCACCGTGATTCCCAAACGCACCATGACATCCTACAGAAAAAAAAAGTTTCCGCCCATGCGTAAGATAATATGCAAGCAACAAGGGTTCACGCTATGAAACCCAAACCACCATGCTGATAATACATTTATTGCTCGCACGGATATAATTGAAATTATTGCATGGGGTAATCTAATCACGTCCACATATTAAATGCCTGGAAAGATTTAATCATATGGTGCTTGTCGTGTTTCCTTGTCAATAAACTTTTCACCTTCGTGAACTGTCAAGGTATTTTAACTATCCAGGAAAGAAAGGGCCATTAAGTGGTGAAAACTGTTTTTCAAAAAAATGAAAGTGAATGAAATGGCACATAATTAAATATGTCCGAACGTCAGTCGAGATATGGGATGTTGTGCTCTCGCTACAAAGCTTAATTTTTCATACAATGACTGGCTTTACCAGTAGGCTTGATATCTCACTTTGGACAGTCAGTTGTACCTCGGTAATCCCACGATCGTGGAAACCCTTTCTAGGCTAATATTTTCGAGCTTTCTTTAGTGCTTAAGTAATGTTCACGTAATACGGTGCCCGATAAGGGTTATTCACAATTGCAACTCAGTTTCACATTTTCGCAGACTTTTTTTCCGCGACTTCTGAAAGTCGCGACTTTTTTTTCGCCGACTTTTGGTTTTCGCGAGTTGTCATGTCCTCCTTTTTTTTACAGCACCCAAACCCTTTTTTTCCGCGTGGGGGGGGGGCCCTTTAACTTATTTCTATGGTATGGGAACCGCCACCCTTTTTGATGGGACGTGCTTGTTCGCGCACATCCCACTCTCACACACGGCTAAGATAGTGGCTTCAACATCGGCTGCATCTTTCAACAGAGATTTCTGTTGCAGAGGTAAGGAGATAGGCAATACATTTGGCACAGGAGCTCATTAAGAGGAGCCGTCTATCGCCCATACTTGTCCTCGGAGTCAACCCTTTCCCGAGTATATTTATTTATAGAACACCTCCCTTGGGAGATTCAGCAAGCTCACTGTTGTAAAAGCCCAAATCGCCCCTTGGTAGATTCAGCACCACTTTTTAATAGAGATCAACGGAATTTTACCAGCCCGCTTAAAAATACAGCGGTCCGCTTCAGAGGTCATGACAGTAGTCCTTGTTATAAAGAAATTCCATTTTATAGGATCGGATACCCGTGCTTAACTTTACATCTCCCTCGTGCATC
>NC_090881.1:18268695-18283695 GCF_036669935.1 Montipora foliosa
GCAGGCGCATTTACTTGTTGTTAATTTGTGTCTAATTGATCAAAAACAAAAAAAAGCTCTAATAAACCACAAGCTTCTGAGTTTGCATATGCTTCTTGTTCTTATGCTTGCGTCGATAGTTTAAACCAGGGCTTAAAAGAGAGACTGCCAGCTTAGAAGAAAATACAGGTGATGTAGTGTTTTTTGGAACATTACACAACAAAACTAACCTGACCCAAATTGTTTCTTTTCCCCCGCTCCCATAGCGGTGGGAGGTTCCAATCACATATAGTCACATGATGTTCCTTGCTTGGGCCCCTAGCAAACGCAGTCTGTGTCAAAGCTGGGCTGCCGAGTCAACCACAATAATTGGTTTGCGCGATTGCATAAGTGGATGCCTTCGTGGCTCCATAGCTACCAACATATACTTAATGGACTTGACCTATGGCTTCCTGTTTTGGAGTAGGTGCAAGCATGTTGCTATTTTCCATCTGTCATCAGTTCTGGGCCAGTACTTCTCCAGACGGGCTCTCATTAGCCAATGGGATCACTTCATCTGGAAGTGGAGTGGGTACCCTGTGTATGGGGCCGGTCCTGCAAAAGTTGATTCAACAATTCGGCTTAAGAACCACCATGAAAGTGTCAGCAGGCATGCTCTCCTGTGTGGTGCTCTGTGCCTTGATCTACAGACCAATCAACACTGGTTTCCTCAGTTCACACAAGGAGCCTGTTGGAGAGAAGAAATCCAGATTTGCTTTCCTCAAGAGCTTTAGGGATCTTTTCAAGAACAAAGCCTATATCTTGTGGTGTGCATCATTAGCTCTTTGGATGCTTGGCTACTTTGTGCCATTTGTACACTTGGTAAATTTAATTTCTTTTATGTTTTGAAGACAAATAACACTACACCAAAGCCCCTGTATAGGAAACTAAAATCCCCAACGTTTTATAGGAAGTTAAGGATTCCCATGCTGTAGACTTTCATTGACTTGAAAGTTAGAACCACCCCTAGCTTGCATGTTTTTAATTTTATTCAAGATTGCATGCAGGGCAGGGCCAATAATCATTGGGCTATTGTTTAGTATCTCTGCTCAGAAACCTGGCCAATGGAAACAAGCTAGGGTGGAGATGACTTTACTTTTAAAATGAAGAGACTAATACATCAAAGAAATATTAGTTTCAAGTACAGAGGGAATCATGTCAATATTTCAAACCATCACAGTTATCATTGTTACTTTTGCAGTAGGGAAAGGACAGCCAACAAAATTGAGGCTTGAACCTGGTTTGAACCCATAGCCTTTGCAATGTGTTGCAATAAACCTGTAGAGGATGTGGAAATGAAGAGGCCACATAAGATATATACTGTTTACTTAAATAGATTCACCACTGATAATTTCCCTGACCTCACTTTCAAGTGAGTTGAGCTTATTGGTTCTCTGCTCTGATCAATAGGGTTTTTCAGCATAAAAAAAACTTGAATATAAAATTATTATTGTTCTCCTTTAAATTGATTTGATGTTTATTGAACCTACATTATTATTATTATTATCATTATATTTTATTATTATTATTATTATATTAACTATTATAAATATAATTATTATTATATTATTATTATTACCCGGTACTATTTGCTATTAATATTACTATTGTTGTTAGTACATTCAATGGCTAGGTATCAGAGTCCAGAAACCTAAAATGGACCAATAGTGCACAAAAAATTCCTTAATTAACAAACCTTTAGATCATGAATGATATCGTTTTAGGGTAACATTTTATATTTCCAACCTCCATAGGTGAGTCTTGCCATTGAAGAAGGCATTGACCCATTCAAGGCCACATTACTCATAGGAATTATGTCAATTGCATCTACCTTTGGGCGACTTATCTTTGGCAAAATGGCTGATCACCCGAAAGTTAACAGGCTTTACCTTTACCAAATTAGTTTCCTCATGATTGGCATCAGCAACACTCTTTGTCCAGTTCTAACATCATATCCTGGTCTTGTGATCTATGCAAGCATGTTTGGTTTCTTTGAAGGATGTTATGTTCTGTTAGCTCCTGTTCTCACTGGTGACATTGTTGGGAGAGACAAGATGGCTCATGGTGTTGGTGTACTGTTTGCTCTAAAGTCTGTTCCTCTTACAGTTGGTCCTGTCATTGCTGGTGAGTAGACAGTTTCGTGAACGTTGACTCAATAGCTTGTACATTTAACTCAGCCACTCTGTGTTCAACACCAATCCATAGTGAATATTGCCAACCACACTTAGAAGATTATTCCTTACACTTAAGGCTCATTAGAGATCAGTAAAAAAACGTTTCATCACCAATACAAAAACAAAGGAACTCTCAAGTAGAGAATCAGGGCTGAAATGGTGGAACAAGTCAATCCATATTGTTTTATGTGCCTAGGAAGGAAATTGCTCTTATTTTCCCGAAGATGACAGTCTGTGTAATAGTTTAAGGGACTTACCTCATACCTAAGGTAAAGGTCTTTTAAATGATAAAAAAGTTTTATCATTTAAGAGACCTTTACCATAGGATACTATTTGCTATGAAATGATTTATGTACGTCTCACTCTCAATGCTTTAATCACTCACGAAGCCTTTGACGCCCAAACCGGCCTAAACCGACTCTGTCTAACGCAAGACGTTTTCGTCAATGGGGAAACCCCAGGAGTCAATGGGTTAATTACTCACTGTCTCCAACATCCCCATTAATGAAAATATTTTGTTTTTATCTTCAGGTAAAATATATCAAGCTTTTAACTCATATCAAGTGGCTTTTTACATTTCTGGGGCTGTACCAACAGCTGCAGCATGCATGATGTTCGGCATACCTTTCCTTATGCCTGACAGAGAGGAGGATGACAAATGCAGGGTTGTGCTTGCAGATGAAAGTGGCTTTGATGAAAAAGCAACATATTTTGATGAAAAGAGGACTATTTCTGAAAAGGACCTGCAATGGTCCAATGGGTTTTACACAGGACTACCTGAGGTAATTATTGAAGAACCAGAAGATGATGGTCGACCTATGTCTTTTCACAGTATGGGAAGCAATGGTCATCATCTCTCTTCTCTTAGTGTGCACAGCAACAAGAATAAACTTGTACTAAGCACAAACAGCATTTCAAATGTGCGAGAGACTTGTTTGGTGTCAGTGGACACCATTAACGTCAGAAGAAGTAGGCTGCTTCAGCTGAAAGGTGAACTGAGCAGTTCAGTGTTTTCACTGGTTAGGAGGTACATGGACATGCCCAAGGAAGTTGCTGCGAGTGAATTTGGCAGCATTGCCTGCATACCTCAGCATATTGCCAACACCCCACAACAACCTGCACCACTTGGCAATGAAAATTGTGTTTTTGTAGGAAAGGAGACAGTTGTGTAATATGAAGTAACTACATTATCATCGCTTACTGATAGTTTTCCTTGAATGACAAATAGAGAATTCCTTAACCCTTTACTTGACAGAATACTTACGCAAAAGGTGCCACAGGAAAGCACTAGGATACTGCTTCTTGTACAGCACAAAAAACTGTGACATCAAATTTTAGTTCTGTGATGGAAGGGTTGATGTTGCAGTCCATGAACAATGCATATTCAAGCCAAATACAAAGAGAAAATAACCTTTTAATAATTGAATTAACTTAACATTATGTCCTCAACAAATAACTATTATTTATCACAAATTATATTATAACATTAGATGAACTTTCCAATATGCCATGTTTATTAAAAACACAGGTAATCAACATCCTTGCTTTCATCCTCTGGGAGAAAGTTTAGATTTGTAGCAGACATAAAGGCAAATTTACTAAACAGCATTCTCAAAAACAAATGGCTGAGACTAATCAAGTCAGTAATGTATTAAGTGTGTATGGCATGACTTGACAGATGCTCTGGTGTTTCAAACAAAGTTAAAATTGGGATCCATGGAGACGTCCCAAGGAAATACTTCATAAATAAAACCAAAATTATTTAACTACTGAAAAAAATTTAAGCAACTGTTTTTAGTCAGAAAAAAACATGGCTCAATTGGACAGTTTTTGGCAAAGGTTGCCATCATCTCTGAGTGAATACATGTTAGTGTGGCAGCAATTGCAAAAAAATGAACAGGGGTTTCATGAGCAGGTGGCAATAGACTGCCTTTTATTCAAACCTCTTAATGAAGATCCTTACCTTTGGTGAGTTTTAAAGTACATTCAGCATTGAACCTTGAAAAACAGTGTGACTGTTCTCAAAGTGTTAAAGTGCTTTGCAAAGAGCTATTAGAATGTCCTATCACTTGACAATGGTTGTTGCTTTCACGCAATTGATTGGCATTCTGCCAAAAAACAATTTGGCATTCAAGGTTAATCAAATGTCATGTTAATTTTGTTTCCATAACAGTGAAGCTGAAAACTTTTTGAAAATAATTATTATTATTGTTTGATTCTAGGTTAATATTGCATTTTCATATATTCACCTACTAAGGAAGTTGTTAAAACAAACTGTTCAATTCAGGACGCACAATATTTGTGTTGTTTTGAAGGTAAAACTCTTGAGGAAAGATATTTATGGTAACCACCGGTTTCAATAGTTTAAAAATATTTGTAAATGACAACATAGTTAATATACATGTAATGATTATCATTTTATTCTGATTGGGCAACAATGAGATAGGCTTCTTAGTAAATTACAAGTGATTTTATGATAATGCAAATTAAATTAATTAAGATCCATTCCTAAAAATAGTTGTCCTATTTTATGGGGAATGCTATTTGTTGTTCTTTTTAGTGATGACTGTCAAAGTTGTGTGATGCCCTGTTGCTTTAAAAAAAATTCCTTAAAACTCTATGCAGAAGAAGTTCTGGTGGCTTGATAAAACAAAACACTAATTTTGTTGAATTTTGCTATCTTTTAGAAATTTCAGAAACTCCCATTGCATAAACTAGAAAAGATAGTTGTTCTTATTGGATGTACTTGTTCACTTGTTTTAATTCTTAGCAAACGTGTATTGTGTAATGGTGAGAGAAATTTATTGTTTTGAGATTTTGGTGGAGGTGTGATGGACCAAGTTGGTATAAGCAAGGTCAGCACTAAACCAGGATAAACACTGTAAAAATCTATGGATTTTGATTGATCTCAAGGTTTATTGAAAACAAGAGAAAACAAGGTTTATGAATATAAAACAGAAAAAAATTGTTTTCAGAAGTCCGGTCCCAAAAAATTCAAGTTTACATGAAGTTTCATTTTGACCGATGAAGAGGAAAACTAATATTATCATTTTGGTTTATAAAACGCTTTCACGCTCTCAAATGCTCTTCCTCTCTATCCTTTAATTTCAATCTTGTGTAAACCCATTGACTCCTCAACCAGCTGTCATTGACGAGTAAAATCGTCTGAAACTAGACAGAGTAAAATCTGTAAAGTCTTACTCCCAGGAGACAAGAGCTAACCTGGCTTCAAAGACACCAACCTTTTGGGTTTCACTAAATCCATTTTTCACAATGCAACTCTGGCGCTAGTTATTTGAAGCGAGGTTGGTGGTTTCAATTTGATAAAATCCAAAACATTGCCATGACAATTAAACTGGTTTAGTGCTAAGCTTGTCTCAAACAATTCAACCCTGGAACTTACATGTTGTGTTTTACAAATAACTTAGATTGAGTGGATTTCATAGTTTGACATTGAAGAAACTTCTTTGTATACTTAACTCATTTTAGAGTTTCATTATTGAAAAAATAAATGCAACTTGTTTTAGAGTTGCAAAAACAAAGCGTAAGTAGTTGGACTTTTCTTTTTTTTCCATTTGTTTATACGTTAAGGGAAGTAAGAAACATCGGCACACTCCCTCTCCTTTAATCCAGCTTACTCCATGATATCAATGATTTAAAAGCTACCAAGTACCAATGGCAAACAGTTATGATGTCACCGCACGTAATATCCAGTTTAACATTGATCTTCAAGTCATTTTACGGGTTTACCTCGGTGTAAAAACCTGTGAAACTTACTAAACTGTGGGCCAGTGTGTCATACAGTTGGAGTCTGTGAGAGTGTTGGCTTAAGTGTATCGTGATTGTTGTGGAATTAAAATACACTCTAGTGAAAAAAGGTTGACCACTGAAGTGTACGTTATTCTAGTGTTTTCTAAGCCCCACAGGACACCGATATAAGGAAATCAGAGATGATGTAGACATATAAAATGAAAGCACCAAGTCATGCGGTTACCGGTACTAAAATTAAACCGAGCAAGTTTTACGTGTAACACAAGTTGTTTGCAGTCTCGCCGGAGTTGGCATTGCGAATAAGCTAAATATTATTTGGTCTTATGATTCAAATACCTATACTGGCTTTTTCCTCAACAAATACCATTTCACAAATTCATTCAGGTCCTTTTCAGTGCCTTTGGAATCTGGTTAAATTAATACTTATACTTCAATCACGTCCAAATTCACTATACTTACCGCGCTTTTGGGCAATTTCAAACAAGGTTTCCCTCTAGATATTTTACGACAGTTCGTCACTGATTTTCGGATATTTTAGAGGGCAAGATTTGGCATTTCCTTGACCATAACCCAATATTCGAGATCTGTTTTTGGCCAATTGCAGCAGTAAAGTAGAACACCGATCGTTTTTGATTGGTGCATTTCGATCCGCACTACCTTTTATGTACATTATGTAAACATGTAACATGTGCATGAATCTGCATGAATCAGCATGAATCATTCCCTTGTTGTTTGTTGATTGGAGGATTTTGATCCTATCGTTGCTGGCTAATACTGCTCCCTCACGCGTCCGCTTTTATACAAAGAAATAACAAATTAACGCGAATTATTTGCGATTTCTGGTCTCTGTAAGACAGCAATAAAGTAATTGTATTTACTGAGTTTTTGGTGTGTCCACTGAATTCGCTTCTGAAGCGACTAGAGCCAGCGCGTCACCCAAGCCAAAATCAACGGTGCAAAACATTCCAATGCACGCAAAATTGACCATTTGAGGGTTTGTAGCACCGATATACACTGTTTAAGCCTACGCACTTGTTCAAGAATGGTTAGCTTTTGTAAAATGTTTGTTTTTCGTCATTTGTTGTCTCTAGTCTCATGTAATTTCATGTATTCGCTTCAGCCCATTGCTGGTGTAACTTTTCTTTTACAAATTTAATACAGTATTTTGATCAGCTCACTCAACGTCGGTTTTTAAGCTCATACTATACCGTACGACCTTACATGGAAACTGAACTCTCTGATGGGTAATTCTGTTGAAATGTAAGTGCTGCACTGCCAACGTTTTAAAAAGACGTACCTGTACCCGTTATTTGTGCTTATAAGAAAACCGATTACAACGGTCAATTAATTTTCCATAATTTTGTAAAATTGTTGGATAGGAGATTGCTCATAGTCGCCATCGAACGAATTTGTACAGGAATGACCTGCACTGTTTTGATCCAGTAGGGTTTCATGGAAATGAATGCGGAACGATAACAGAAAGCTGAGGGTTTTAATAGGATCTTAGATTCTTCGTTTTAACATTTGAGATTTTGGCTACTTTCCGGCTACTTTAGATTCTTTTTTTTTTCCCGTTACGATCAACAAAAACCGCTAGACTGAGCACAAAATGTCTAGAGGTCTGGTGGCATACGGACAAGGCCTGGGACCTTAATTAAAGGAATTTACCAGCCCCTCCCCCTCCCCACTGAAAATTAAATGGTTCATTATTTTAGTGTTTCTGTTTTTAGTTGCCGGGTTTTGTTGTGAAAGGCCCCTAAGGGTCCCCCTAAAGATATTGCTGGTTTTCACTCACGTGATCAACAGCCATGTTTTTCAACGAAAACAAAAGGAAGCGTTTGCATAATAATAGAGTTAAATTCCCGGAGGATTAGGTCGGGGCACCAACATGGCCGCCTTTTCTTTGTTTAGGGCACCAACATGGCGGTCGTGACGTCATGTGAAAACCGAGAATAGTTGGTTTTTAATTTTTTCATTTACGTACGGGAAACCTTGAAATGTAAGAGTTTTCACAGAGCCGTTAGAAGTTGCAAAAGCAATCCCAATGTGACGTCATTCACTTATGGTTAACCATGGTGTAATTGACTCAATTAGAATACATGACAATATAATAATTCCCAAATCACCTGTGCAACCAGGACTGGCTGCTCACTGGCTGATGTATAGCGGCAGTAGCATTGAGGTGAGCTCAGGCCTGTTCCAAACGTCGTGCTACTGCCGTGCCGAACTCAAATGAATTTGGCTTGGCAGTAGCACGACGATGGCACGGCAGCGGTTTCAAACGTCGAACCTAATACAGTAGCGCCAAATTCAAAAGACAAAACAAACCATCCATCCAGCGTAATAGTATGCAAATAATGCAAAATACATTAAATTAATTTATGGATTGAGTCCGGCGCAACAATAGCACGCCGTTTGAAACCAAGTCGTGCTACTGCAGTGCGGCACGGCAAGTCCTGCCGTGCTAAGTAGTCGTGCCGAACCTAATTCAGCCGTGCCGCGCTTAATGGTTTCAAACGGGGTGCTACTGCCGTGCTTAAATCGAAAAGACAGTTTCATTTGAGGTCGGCACGGCAGTAGCACGACGTTTGGAACAGGCCACTGTTCTAAATATGATGAAACTTAAATGTTGTGGCAGCCCCATTTTAAGTACGGTAATTTGCATTATAGAAGCCGCCTTTTGTTCGGTGACATGTCGACTGAATTGTGACGTGGCCACCGCTATCTTCCCTTTTTACTCGAAAACTCGAGCAAATCTCCCATTTACATTCATGCACTCATCTGAAAATTCAAATCCTTGTAAATGTTTGTTTTTCGCAAATAATTCCTATTTAGAACAGCCTGACTAGCGCAAATCTCCGTCAGGTTAAGCACGGCTTTTGTCATGTTTGCAAAGTTCATATTTAAAAATTATTGGAAAAATGAAGCTGATGAACAAAAGAAGTAACAAAAAATTTCGTCACAGACTAAGCCAATCTAAAGCAATAGCAAAAGAAACCCATGATTTCCCGCTCCTTTGTGTCCGCTCCATTTTGATCATGGCTGAAAACGCAAGAAACGGAGGGCTATGGGGACGAGAATGGAGTGAAACATTAGTTTTTGCGAATTCAATTTACTTATAATACTTACACGCGTTTTGGCCCAGCTTTATCCCTCACCTTTGAACAGTAAATTCATCATCCAAAGTTTATCCGGATTTCAATTATAAGAGTATACTGTTTGAATCGAAATACTCATGCAAACGTTGAACGCTTTATTTCGCACTTTAAGCTCTATTTTGCAAAATGACGGAATTTATCAAGGAAAGTTTCCGTTCCTTCAACCCGGTTTTATTGACCATAACATCACTCTTTTTTTCCAGATCACAACAACAACAACGGACGATAAATGGTTGTTTCAAAGGCCTTTAAGCAGAAGGCACCCAAGTTGATTTTAACACAAAAAGCTTGCCCCGCCAGTGAGCAGCAGCTTGTCTTGCTTGTAAAAACCTATTTTTTCCAGAATGCCTGAGAACCATGAAAAAAATAAACACAAAACGGAACTGGTTTACGCAGGCTTGGAATGTGACCGGGCGCTTTTTTATTCAGAGCCACCAAGGACTGGAAGCCGATGCTCAGGTTTGGCGCAAGGGGGTTCATCAAACACTACAACTATTGATGCAACAAACAGTGAACTACAGGAGAACGAGGGGGACATCCAGAAAATTGAAAATGATGCGACGCAGGAGTCAAAACTGACCCAAAAAGAATTAGTCTTATGTCAAGAAAAACAGCGGGGCTTGAAACAACGGGAGGACTTATTAGCAAAAGAAATTCTGCCTGAGAAACAAAAATCTTCAAGCGGTGATGATGACTCTGTAGAAAGCAACCACAGTGAGTATTCAATTGGAAATGAGCTGTCCCCAATAAATGGACAGCTGTCTTGCATAGGGAAAGACGATATAAGACAAAGTTATACAATCGCTTGCGAAAAGATAAATATGGTCTTGAAAGATCGACAGGAGGCAGAAATAGTATGCGACAGTCTAAAACTGGTAAAAGATGTACTTCACTCAGTTAAGGACAAATTATTGTCTCCCGAGTCTTACGCCGCTAATCAAGAAAGAAAACTGCTGGGCGAAATACCTGAAATTAACAAATTGGAAACTAAATTAAGGGTCTCACAAGATACTGTGGTTGCAACGGAAGATTCATCTCCTAACGAGCCGAGAACAAATGCTTTGAACGGACAAGCGGACGACACCAAAGCAATGAGTCCCATTTTACAGGATATTCCTTTGGTACTCCGAGAAACACTTAATGTCACCATCACAAAATCAAGTGAATCGACGGAGAACAAAGTTAAACCGTGCTCCACAAGTGATACACACTGTGTCACTAAAATGGAATCGGTTCTCACACATAACCTCACAGAAATCATAGAAACCGAAATCAGTGACAGCAGCAGCAGTGGAAAGCTATCAGCAAACAGTCTTTCCACAGTCAACACTCACATCGTGGCAAAAACTCATCCCGACGGGGGTTGGGGGTGGTTCGTTTGTGTTGGCGCATTTCTTGTTCAATTTATGGTGCTCGGGATGCAAAACTCGGCAGGAATAGTTTACACTGAATTGGTTAAAGAATTGAAGTCTCCAAGAGGTGCCACTGGTGAGATTTTTCTGCTTATACGGATAGTTGCAGCTACATTAGACTCCCTGACGATACGTCTTCTTGTTGAATTCGCTGGAACATGCAGGGTTTGTACCACAACCCTACCTTAAATTAGTAGTAACTATATAAACCGGTTGGCTGAGTGTAGAGGGGGGGAGAAGGAGTGCGTTTAACTCCGGCCAGACCTACATAGGGGCTCCTTAAATGATTGAGAAGAAAGTCCTGCCTTTGTGATGACATGCAGCTAGACTTCCTAGATAGAAGAATTAATGAAGTTTTTATAGGTGTCAACTTTACTGAGCGTTAAGACAATAATTGGGGACACTGTGCAGAAATCACATCAAGTCTTATCAAATCGTACGTTGGTTTCTGAGGAGAGGGGAAAATCGGAGTACCCAAAGAAAAAACGCTCAGAGCAGGGAAGAGAACCAACAAAGTCAACAACCCACACGTGACGCAGTCAAGAAGTCTGCATGGGAATCGAACCCGGGTCACATTAGTGGGGGGCAAGTCCCTGCTCCGAATTAAGGACGGTGCCTACTCATTCAAAGGTATTTTTGCGCGGTTTACTGACTATGTGGGAAAAGCAGATCTTAACAAGTGTTATTGAAATCCAAAAAGAAAATTGGGAGTAACCACGCATTTTTCGAAGATAATTAATCAACAATATTTGTAAAAAGCTCTAAAATACAAAGCAATGTATGGCGTTCTTTTCCAAATTCAAACTTAATTATCTCTGAAAAATGCGTGGTTACCTGCTAAATTCCACTTTCTCCGCATAGTTTTGAACCGCGCAAAAATATCCCTGTATTAATAAGCACCGCCGATAGGAAATCCGAGTATCTCGTGATGCGCAGAACGTATGCGCAATAACAATAGTAGGCACCGTCCTTAAGATTGAAACCCCAGCCGCACCCTCTTATACTGAATGTGCGCATTTAGAAGATTTAATGCGCTTTCAAAGACTGAAAAACCTAATAGTGAAATAATATTAATTAAAACAACATCACCGAATAAAAAGCATGTCAAAGGTAAAAGTATGTCAAGGCAACTAACTAATGTTCAGTTTTTGATGATTTTGGAAGGAAAACTGTTTTGAAATTGCTTTCACCTTCTTATATTTTAGCATGGGTAGGCTCTCTCGCGACTGGTATTATGTTCTTTCTTGGTCCATTGACAACCTCCCTGTGCGAAAGACTTGGTTGCAGAATCGTCACCATTTGCGGGGGCCTAGTATGTATCCTAGCACTGTTGTTATCATCTGTTGTTACCAGTCTCCCCCCGTTGTACTTCACTTATGGCCTAATGTTTGGAACTGGAACTAGCCTGTGTTACTTTCCCACAATCATCGTACTTTCAAAATATTTTAAACGGCGAATAGCGATCGTGAATGGTTTGGTAACGGCTGGAAGTGGAGTCGGCACTCTCGTGATTGGTCCAGCCATACAAGTGCTATTTCTACGCTACCGTTTGGCAAATACATTTCGCATCGTGGCGGGAATTTTTAGCATTGTGATATTGTGCGGAGCAAGCTACCGTCCCGTTCCCGCTAAATACGCGCAGTACAACGACGCGGAGAACAAAGGGGAAGAAAAGCGGAAGGTTTTTGACTGGAGCATTTTCAAGAATAAAGGATATGTTATTTGGCTTATATCTCTAGGAACATTTCAGCTTGGGTACTTTGTTCCATTTGTGCATCTGGTAAGAGATTTAATTTACCGCGACTTTAAAATTGAAAGTTCCCTTTCAAGAAAACCTCAAAACGATTATATCATTTTTGGTTTAGAAATTCTAAAACCGCTATCTCCTTAGTCGCATTGAGTCCACACAGTCCGCAATTCAAAATACTTGGCTTTCATAAAAAGTCCATAAGCCCAGAGAGGCCAAGAGTCCATGAGTTCGAGCGAGCAACTCCCATATATTCCTGTCACGGCATTTTCACAGACCGATTTATTTTTAAATTGAATTTCCTGCGGATGAGACTCTCGCAGGAGCCCGATGTTGAATCACAGGAAACTAGATTGACGTCATAGCGTCACCGAACCGGAACTGCCTTTGTTGTTTTGCGGCAAAGGTAGTCCAAAAATAGAATGGTCTGTAAAAATGCCGTGACATAGGCTTAGTACAGGAGTTCCTCGTTCCTACTCATGGGCTCATGGAGAGACCGATATCTCCAATATGGGACTCGCGCACGGGGTTTACGAGCGAATGGTCTTATCTAAGTCTAAAATACACTTACCGCCAACTAGTGGCCAATCAGATTCGGCCTGATGACCTCAATATTATAAGACCTTTGATTGGTGCGCAGCCGTTTTAAAAGTTAATAATAGGGAATTTAAGAAACTAGAACGGCCACGGCAACGAAAAAGTCATTTCAAAATAGAGCTTTGCGATGCTTAAGAATTTCGCGATTATTCTATCTTGTTCATGTTGTACAATATTTGCAAAATAATCCGTTAACTGGATTGGTACGAACGGTTTTGAGGTAAAGATAGAGAAGGAAGGATTCACTGTTGTTTGCTCGCGTCATCAAAACTTTAATTTTGGTCGTTTCGCGCTGCTGTCTCTCGGAAAGAAATGTACAAATTGGCCTGCCACATGTACAGCACGACCCATTTTTTCATCTTTAAAGCCTGGTTTACACTGCGACATAAACATAAGCATAAGCATACCGAAGTTCACACTTGTTGCATAAGCATAAAAGAAGTGACATACGCAAGCGCAGTTAGCTCCAGAAAAACTCGCTGCAACTCGAGCAACGTTTCCAAAATGACGGACCAAGTCTGAAGAAATTCTCCTCCTACTATTACTCCTTCTGCTTCATAGACGGAAGAAGACGACGGCGAAAGGAGAGAAAACGAGAAAACAGACTGAAGAGGTCCTGTTGGGTAAGGGATATTTTTCGAAAGAGAAAAGAACAAGGAGACTCTGGAACTGCGAGTAGCGAACCGAGAATTTTATTTCTGGCGATTTGTCGCAAAGGCAGGGATAATTGCGAAGCCCCCCAGCAAGTTTCTCGTTTAAAAAAAAAACAATACTTTCGGACGCCATCTTAGGCACTATTAACTTGAATATCCGTTGGCATAAAAAACAACTGACACCTCGGTCTTTAATATGCTTATGTTTATGCTGCACCCGGTTTACACAGTTATAAACGTGACATAAGCATAAGGATAAGAAATTGGAAACGATTCCTTTTTCTTATGCTTATGCTTATGTCACTCAATTATTATTAGTTTATGTTTTTTTGTTTAGATATTTTTATAACAAGTCTGCTTACCATAATACCAGTTGGGCCTGCTTATTTCTGTAAATTAGTGCTCTTCTCTCGCTCTCCCGTGCTCTTTCTTGTTCTTTTTGCCGTTTTTCGTCATCATTATTCAGCCTGCGTTCTGCTTGCTGTTTCTTCCTCGATTCTTCCGCTGCTCGTCTCTATAATTTCGTCTCTTAATTCGGGCTCTTTCCTACTTCCTCTCTGGTTGTTTGTCATTGATAATTCACCAGTTTTATTGTGCTCTCAGACGCACTCTTTCCCTTTGAACATGGCTTATTCGTCGCCTGCTCAACGGTTTCTTTCTCTTCTTTCTTCGTTGTACCACATATTCAAAAAAACTTAGCTCAAGTTGTCTTTTGGTTGTCTTCAAAATTTTTGCTCTTTTTAATTACAATGCTGTCAACTGCAGTACACCAGCCATGAAACTTCCCGCCGAAAACACGGGTTCTAGCCGATGTAACTTCCCGCCAAAAAAAACCGGTTTCATCAGTGCCACATTTCGGGTGTTGGCTTCTATGAAAAATTGAACGAACGGAAGGTACGGACGTCGTACAATGACATCATAATTCATCATAACCAAAACCAAAATTTCTCGCATCCATGGGATACCATATTTGCATTGTGGTCCCTGCGCGCCTTCGGTTCGAGGAGCTCCGCGAGGGACCAGGCATCGGTGACACTTAAAGCTGATGACACAAAGATAGTGCTATATTTAAAAGAGGGAACTGGTTTTGAAGCTCGGCAAACATCAAAGGAGCAAACAAAGATGCCAAGATTTAGGCTGGAAAGTCCACGACCGTGCACAATCTTTTGTTTTGCGCTCACACACTATGCATGAATTATGTAATGCACACGTTTCTCTTGGTTAGTTCCTCAGTACGATGTAAACAACTATTGTCTTTTGTGCACAGTCAAGGCCAAAAAAGAGAACAAAAACATACAACAAAGAAATTTGTCGGGTTTCACAACCATTCCCCTCTATTAACTATGGTTGAATGAATGAATGATATATATTATATGAAATGATCCGGAAAATTAAGCAGCTGCGAAGAAAGCCTAAAAAATATCCAGGCTTGAACGGGGAACATGAGTGATAGTAATAGAGCAGTGAGTG
>NC_090881.1:18288695-18293695 GCF_036669935.1 Montipora foliosa
TATAATCAATGAAATGTTTTGTATTTTTCCCAGCAAGTAGCAATTCTTCGGCTGTGAAAACTCCTGAGTCGTTTAATAATCCACGTCGATCAAAACAGTAAATGTTTTGCAACGGATCGCCATATGTCGTGAGGATATGGTTCGGGGGAAAATACTCTACTTAACAGAAAAATTACTAGTTGCCCAATTCAATTACCTCTTTTATTTTTGTGGAACAGTATTACACCAGTTCGCGGAGTGTTAAAAACTTTCCGGTTTTGTTAATTAAATCAGAAATGACGCCTCCACAACTGATTTCTATAAGAATATGATGACGAGGAGAAGGCAAGAGATTAGGGTTTACCTCGATTAACAAATCATGGAAAAAGAAAATTGCCTTAACTGGGCGCTCGCTACCAGAAAATCACTGAATCTTTTTCTGGCTTTCTAATGAATTTTGGAGCCTTGTGATTTCCAATTCGCAACAGGAGGTTTTAGGGGATTTCTTTAGCATGCATAATTCAGTTTAATATTGTAGCTTCGACTTCTTCCAGTCTTACAATGGCAATATACCACTGGAATCTTGAGTATTGCAACGGTTTCTCTGCCTGCATGAAGTGACTTCCTTGATTTTGTTGTAATAGGAACAACCGCAGTTATTTGAAACCAAGTGAAGCTTCGTCCTATTCAAAGATTGTTAGGAAAGTCCGCCCAAACATCTGTTTTTTTTCCAAATAAATGCTCTTTCGTCAGTTAATTATTTATCGTATTCAATAAATACAAAGTCAAATTGACGTACAGAAACAGAGATAACCGGAGAAAATTCAAGTGTTGTATTTGATTGTATGGTAATACATAAAAACACATGAACATGTAAGTTGATCAAAAACTGAGCCTTTTTGAAGAATCTGAGAAAAAGTTCAATTAGTTCTCGAGGTAAATCTTAGGAGTTTTAGCGACCATGATATCATCAAACGAGTCCTTGGAAAATTGGAGATCACAAAACGGTGGAACTTTTGAGCATCGACACAAAATACAAATCAACGTTCGTGGGGAAATGTTTGAAACTTATGAGCAAACTTTGTCTCGTTTTCCAAGAACATTGCTTGGATCGCAGTCAAAAAGGAGACGTTACTACGATCCATTACGACGAGAATATTACTTTGACCGAGACAAAGCGGTTTTCAATTCAATTTTGTTTTATTATCAATCGAACGGGATTCTATCTAAACCCGAAACTATTCCGTATGAGATGTTTTCTTCGGAGTTGAAGTTCTTCCAGCTGGAAGGGAATTTTCAGGATACTGATGAGGAGATAGGCCAGGAACTTCCGCCTGCACAGCAAAGAGTCAACGAAAGCTTGCCATGTTGGCGAAAAGTGAAGAGGACAAGGAGAAATGTGTGGCGATTTTTTGAACAACCTGTGACACATGCCGAAAGAACGTTTAAGAAGTTTTGCCTAATATTAACCGTTCTGTCTCTCGTTTGCTTGTGTCTAGAAACCCTGCCAAGTATTCAACACAACCAGATTCACGTCCAGCGAAAAAATACAACCACACAAGGAATACAAGTTGATTATGGTATCATTTGGTCGGCCGTCGAGGTAGTTTTTACAATATGGTTCTCCGTGGAGTTTGTCCTACGATTGTTATGTGCACCAAAGATAACGAAATTCGTATTCTCTTTTAATACTATCGTAGATATAACAGCTTTGTCACCTTTTTATATTAAAGTTATTGTCGAAAGAGTTACACCGAAGGAGGCAGATAGCGTGGTGCCTTTTCACCTGTTAAAAATTACTCGTTTGGTAAGACTTTTAAAACTAAAGCGTTATAGCGTTAGTATTCGTTTGCTCTTTGAGACTATCATCGACAGCGGAGAACACATGCGTCTCTTTGCCCTGTGCATTATATTTAACACCGTTCTTTTATCTAGCTTCGTGTATTTTTCTGAAGGTGAAGGCAGTGGCGCTCAGTTCACTAGTATACCGTCCACGTTCTGGTTTACAATAATCACTCTTTCAAGCGTGGGATATGGAGACTTCGTGCCGACGTCCGCCGCGGGGAAGCTGGTTGGCTCGTTTTGTTGCGTTGGCGGAACGGTAGCCATGTTTTGCTTTACACCTGTGCTTTTCACGGAATTCCGCAAATCCTGGCAACGTTATTATGCCGAGATGTTAGAAATTAGGGCCCGGAGAGGTGTGGATCAAAAGGAAAACAATCAAATCCACTACAGGAGTCAAAGTGTTCGCTTGCGATGCCAAGATGAGGTATCGCAAGCCCTTTTGGACAGCAGGAACGGTTCATCTTGTTAAATTTCACAGATTCTTGGAATATAAGAAACCTCTGCTTCAAAGTTTCCTGGTTGGAAGAGTGATCACAAACTAAGCTAATATTCGCAAACAGTCTATCAAAAAGAGTGACATATTGAGGAATGAAAAAAATGCGTGGACTACTCATTGATGCGTACATCTTGCGAGGGTACAGCCGTACGGTTGTAGAATTGTTGTAAAATCAGGGACGGGTCTAGGATTTTTCTTAAGAGGGGGTGCACCCCTAAGGAATGGCGTAGCAGCTGACTGGTGACGTTTTTTTTTCCCGCAGACTGCCAGTTGTATTAGTAAGCCGCAGGTCATCTCAGGGGAGGGGGAAGGAGAATAGGCACCCCCTGCACCCTCCCCCTAGATTCGCACCTGAGAATTGGTGATGAGTTAGGATTTTATCAGGGAAAAAACGAAGGGACTGGAAGTAACCAAACATTTTCAAACGAATGCTAAAAAGAAGAAAAGAAAGCAATCAAGAATTTAGGGACTGGAATTTAACATTGATACGTACAACGAAAACCCGCTTTCAAAAAACTGGAGAGGGTCCACATTTCTGGAAGGGACCAAAACTATGAGCTATGACTTTAATTGTATTAGGTAAGGTAAAGGGTAAAGTCTGCATACGAGCCAAGTGGCCCATCAGGCCGGAGCTTATCCCGGTTTCCATGGCATGAAGCGACTAGGAGTATTTCTACTCCCCCCAGGATGGGATGCCAGTCCATCGCAGGGTAACCCCCAGCATTTCGCTGGTACCCATTTATACACCTGGGTAGAGAGAGGCAATTGTATTAGGTATTGACATTTTAATGATCCATGATATATCGTTTGAATGAAGAGCCAAGAAGGCGGAGATTCTGACAACAGAACGGGTGTCGAAATCAGTGTTCAACCTGCTAACTGAGTGAATTTCTCAGTGATACGTTTAAGCGCTACTGTAGCTACTACATTGCTGCGTAACACGGGCCGCGGAGAGGGAGGGGCTGGGATGTCCCCCTCTCCACTCTTTTCCTACGGTGTCATGGTTTTCCCCAATACCTCTCCCCTTGCCCTCACACTTCCGTGATACATACCCAAACCTAGACCACCCCCCCCCCTCCCCCCACTTTCAAACGTACTCTGCGGCCCCAGAGTAGACTCAATGTGACTGATTTTTCTGATCATAATAACAAATTTGAGCGCTTGTACATTTGTATCGCAACTGCTTTCTTAACGAGAGCCTTTTTTAAATTTCCAGTGTAAATTTTTCTTAGTTTGGTTATTTAATCATGATCTGAAATGCTAATAGTCATTCAGTTTAATATTATTTTGTTAGCCGGTTTGGTTGGAAAATGGACAGAATTCGCTGTTTGTTTCAGTTTTCATTGCCACGTCCTTGCCAGGAAAGACCCCACTCCGGTATCTTGAAAAAAGGGAAGCGGTGAGATAAAAGACCTCTGGTAGACGGACAGGTGTATTTTTTACATATTTTTTCAATTTCGACAATTTCAGCTTTATTATGTTTCCTAAAAAAAGATTCTTATTTGAAAAAAACGTGTATTGGTTTCATAGGTAGGTTTAATCAATCAAACTCAGTTGATACCGACAAGATCCTATTTGTTGCATTGTGAACAGTGGATATCAAAACGGCTTTGCATTCGTCAATGTCATTTCTTCCCCGAAACGAGAGATTAATAGGTTTACAGTCAACGATGTTTCCCCAGCAGGTTAACGTCACTTCAAATGCAGGATGTAAGCTTCATTCGATTCATTATAAATGACGCTGTCGTTTATAATTTTAGGTCACTGCGCCTAGGAATGTTGAATTTTGTAGTCGGGTTTCTTTCTCTCTTTTCACGTGTTTAATCTAATAATCTAATTTTGCAGAACTCAATGATCAAGTTTCAGTCTGGGTAGCGAAGCGAAGAGGGTCCTTTGTCAGCTTCCAAATTGGCGTTAATCTACAATAGTTTATGTCCTCTTACTACCTGGATATACCTACAATAGATGTCTTCTTGTTTCAATACACTTTACTTTTTTTCGAGAGAGATAATTTCACCACCGTGATTACAAACCACCATGACATCCTACAGAAGTTTCCGCCTGCGTAGATAATATGCAAGCAACAAGGGGTTCACACTATGAAACCCAAACCACCATGCTGATAATACATTTATTGCTCGCACGGATATAATGAAATTATTGCATGGGGTAATCTAATCACGTCACATATTAGGGGCCTGGAAAGATTTAATCATATCTTGTCGTGTTCTTGTCAATAAACTTTTCATCTTCGTGAAATGTCAAGGTATTTTACTATCCAGGAAAGAAAGGGCCATTAAGTGGGAAAATACGGTTTTCAAAAAAATGAAAGTGAATGAATGGCACATAATTAAATATGTCAGACGTCAGTCGAGATATGGGATGTTGTCTCTCGCTACAAAGCTTAATTTTCATAAAATGACTGGCTACCAGTAGGCTTGATATCTCACTTGGTACAGTCAGTGTACCGGTATCCCACGATCGTGGAAACCCTTTCTAGGCTAATATTTTCGAGCTTTCTTTAGTGCTTAAGTAATGTTCACGTAATACGGTGCCCGATAAGGGTTATTCACAATTGCACCCTCATTTTCACATTTTCGCGACTTTTTTTCGCGACTTCTGAAAGTCGCGACTTTTTTTCGCGACTTTTGTTTTTCGCGAGTTGTCATGTCTCCTTTTT
>NC_090881.1:18313695-18336195 GCF_036669935.1 Montipora foliosa
GATGATTGTAAATGTAAGGCAAACAGAGGTGGCTGAATGTACTATGGGTGCAATTTATAACTAACATGAAAAGACCAAAACAAACATGTTTTAAGACCACAAAACTGTTATTGTTTTTAGTGCCTTGGTGACCAGCAAGCAGCTTTGGTTGGACAGCTGTGCTTCAACCAAGGAGATGCAAAGAATACGTAAGTACATTGCAGCAATTTAATTGAGAACCAGGAGTGTTTTCAGTATTTCTGATGCTATGATTCGTCATGCCCAAAGGTTTTTAATGTACAGGATGTTGGTTTATGTTACATGAATATTGTTATTACACATCAGGGCTTTGAAAAGTCTCACCAGATAAGCGTAGTGTAAATATGTAAAGGGGGAGCCTGTCAGGAATTTTTGAGTTGGCTTATGAAATTGAATGTGTTCTTTTATTCTTCAGTCATTGTGACAGGTGACAGGTGCATGTCTTTCATGCTCTTTTGTTGATAGTCTCCATTTAGGAAATGTCAGCAAATCTTGCATGCACCTGGATGTCTCAGCCATCTTATTTCCACTAAGATACATATATAATTGTAATTTCTTAACTAAAAGTAACAACGTAAGGGAACATTAATACGAGATTATTATGTCCACAAAGGCATGTAATTAGGTGCATGCCAATGGTGATTAGCATCATGAATTTTCTCTGTGCTTTTCTCTTCAAATTCAATGTCACTGGTGTCTAGGAATACACACAGTGTCTCCTAAACTAGGCTGTTTAATTAGAGACAAACAGTGGTATTTACCCTAAAAAATAAGGCAATGTTTTCATCTAAGTGCAGACACGTGACAGGAAAACATGCTCTAAGTGGCTGCAAACATGACAAGTTTTGTCTTCAATCATTCGAAGTTTGAAAGATGTTCATGCAAGTTTTTGTACAATGACGGCAAGACTGGACGTCGAAGACTTTTTCTTGGAAATTGACCCTAATCTGAGAAAGTATGCTTCAAATACTTTTGAACTATTGCGCGCAAAAGTTTCAACTGTTTGCTTAATAGCTGCCAAATTCAAACTTCAAAGAACATGTTTTCCCATCAGGTGTCCACGCGTAAATGAAAACGAAGGTATATTTGAAGCAAATACCTAGATTTAGCAACCCTGACACTTTGTTTGATTTCATCAAATTGTATGCATTTCTTGACATAAGTTAGGATAATGTGAAAAGAAATGTCCTAGTTCCACCCCTATGCCTTTCTGGGTGTCTATCTGTAAATTTAGAAATATTTGACTTTGCTTTTTTAAGATATGGCACTGGGTGTTTTCTATTGTACAACACAGGAACAGAGGTAAGATTTATTTTATGACTTGGTGTAGAAATAATGGTGTGGCTTGGGGTTTACACACTGCCAATGTTATGTTGAGATGTGGTTTACTTCTTTGGATTGGGTTTTTCTGAATCACCTGAACCACCCTTGGATCCACCCCAGAACAAACAGTGTAGTTTCTTTTGGATTTCATGTTTAGGCTTATAGAATGGTCATGAAAATAAAGTTTGGTTTGAATTTTTAGAAAAATGGCATGTAAATAATAATTGTTAAAAATCCTTTTACTTTTACTGATCACGGTACTTAGGACGCTTGCCAGCAGGAGCAGTCCTGTGAAAAGGAGGGTAATGATTTATCACCAGGGCCCGGTTGTTCGAAAGCCGATTAACTTAATCCAGGATTAACGCAAACTTTTGTTTCATGTTTTCAACTTTTTGGTGAAAGTTTCTTTCGCTTATTTCTGTTTTTCAGGAATGACTTCTTGTAATGTAAAGTTTTGCCGAATACCAGCGTTGAAAAGCATTTTGGAGAAGAGAAATAAACTCCTTGGTTAATTTTTAATCTGGGATTAGCGTTAATCGGCTTTTGAACAGCCGGGCCCAGAGGGTGTTAAGTGCAGGTTGCAGGTCATTGTTTTACCATAACTGAAACAACCCAAACCTTTACGAAAATTCTAACCTTAGGCTCAAGCATTATCTAAAGCATGGTGTTTATGCCTAATGTTGGCATTAGTAAAGGTTTGGGTTTTTGCAGCTATGGTGAAACAATGACCTGCAACGATTTCACCTGCAACCTGCAGTTTACACCCTCCAGTTTATCACCATAAAACTGAATTAGCATGAGGGAGACTATTGGCTAAAAGCAGAGCTCAAATGAGAAACATGATGGCTTCAGCTTGTGGCCAGTGTTCCAGGAACATTTTGGGTAACATGCAGTAACTCCCTTTTTATCATGGAAAAGAAGACATCTCAATTCATAACTCTTTGCAATAACAATAATTAATAATTTATTTTATCATTATTATCATTATTATTATTATTATTATTATTATTATTATTATTATTATTATTATTATTATTATTATTATTATTATCTCTTACTGGTCTTGAAAACCTTTACAATATTGTTTTTGGGCCTGAACAGTTTTGGTGGCTTTTGAGAAACAGCTAGGCCATTGAGGAGAATTTAATTCCAGGGTATAGATAGTAGAATGGCTGGTCAATGTCTGATGGCTGGTAGTAATTTCTATCACTGACTTCAATGTGCTGCTTGCTCTTCTATTTTAAAGGCAGTAGTTTCACAGAATGGTCTGTTGACAACAGTTGCTTACAAACTGGGACCAGATCAACCAACTGTGTATGCTTTAGAGGTGAGTCAATGCATTCACAAGACGTCTGTGCAAATGTCTCTCTTCTCACTGCCCTGCATACATGTAGTTGATTGAAGAATCTTCTGTGGCATTTGTCAGAATTAAACATGTGAATTCCTCATGACCCAGTCTTTACAAGTTTAAGATCTTTTGCCTAGGAGTAAAGTGGAAAATTTCACATGGCCTATTGCAAAAACTTTGGACAGAGGAATTTTATGGTAACAATAAACATTATGAAAAAACTAGAACAGTAAGTTAAAAAAAAAAACAGCATCTATCCAAATTTTATCAGGCTGAAATTACCGGTAACATTAGGTAGTTTTTTAAACATTTATCGCAAGCAAAAGATGATACAAATCTGACTGCTGTTTTATATGAATGAATAGAGAGCAAGTCTTTTGGGCTTGTTACCATGGAGCTGACTCTCTACTGATCTAAACTCCCAAAATATATAAAGCTCTGTGCATGGTTAAATTCTCCCTTGTCCAGTCTTGGGTTTCTGGGCATAAACAGCTTAGTTATGATGGGTGAAAGGACTAAGGCCCAGTTCAAACGTCAAACTTTTCATGTGCTGAATCTAATGCAAATGAGAAAAATCTTAGACTATTGTTTTCGCTCATTTACATTAGATTTGGCACATGAAAAGTTCGACGTTTGAACCGGACCTACTGTACGTTTTTTTGAACTGAAATCACCATGTACTTTGAAATAAATTAAAGAAAACCTTATGAGCAGCTTTAGTAATTTTTACAGGGTTCTGTTGCTATCACTGGCGCTGCTGTGAAATGGCTAAGAGATAATCTCAATGTCATCAGCAAGGCTTCTGAAATAGGTGAAGTATAAATTTAAATTATTTCTGCATTTTATTGATACAGAAATGTTTGTGTTACTACTGGTAGGTAATTTCCTTTACAAATGCTTTCGCTTATAAGTTGAACTCAATCTTATAAGTTAAAAAGACAAAAAGAAGCATCTATAGATATATTCTATAGCACATTGAATATTTTTTATATGTAACACAGGAATTTATTTGTATCAACTCCTGAAAGTGAACCGACCACCATTACGATAGTGAGATACAGTGTGAAAGCTGACAAAGGGACCAAAATAATGGTCAGCTAAGCTTGTAGTAACAGTTGTAGTAGCAGTTGTAACAGGGCCTTGCCTTTTCAGGTGATTCTCCTGTTACATTTTCGTTTTTCCTATTCTCCTACTTTAATTCTTAAGGTGGACCTATAATGATCTTAAACCTGTTCATCCCCCATTGACATGTAGCCACTGGGAAAATCCCAGTCTAAATAGGCAATCTTTTTAGCTACATTTATGTTTTAGTGTTTTCTGCAGTTTTTGGTATTGTTGTTATTTCCTGCCATCAAGCACTTAACTTTGTTTTTTCTTTCGTTGCACTGTTTGTGCACGAATTCCATTGTTTGCATTTAGTATTGTTGTAACGTTTAACGGTAATTTAAAACTCTAACGGCAATGTATTAACATAAGTTCAAATTGTAACATCGACACGAATTCAAATTTGCACTGTAACGAACACTTGCAACTGAAGATGATCAATGATCGATCGAAACATGTCTTGCAAACTCAAAGTTGTTGTCCATTTTTTATGAATACTAGTTTGTCTGCTTTTATCCAGACCACAAAGAATAATCTGTAAGTTTCACTGTCAGGATTGAAAGGGGTGATCTGATGTTCATGTTTCTAATTTGCACAGAAAGCTTGGCTCGCAGTGTATCAAGTTCTGCTGGTGTCTATTTTGTCCCAGCTTTTTCTGGTCTCTATGCACCATATTGGCAAACAGATGCTAGAGGGTATGACCAGGGTTTTGAATTGTCTTCTAATTATTTAAAGCTGGAAACTCTTGAGTTCAAAACAATATCCAGTAGTCATTTGGTAGTGGTTAGTTGTGGGGTTTTTCGTTAGAGTCGGTGCAATCGTGGTCAAATTGTATGCAAACAGTGCTTTACTCTGGGAGTGAAAGAAAGTGCTACTATGATCAAAAAATCATTTCCTTTTTCCCTCAGATTTTGAAAGCGTGTTTGCTTAACACCTAACTGGGAAAATTTTGAGCTTTGAGTTTTATCCATAGGCTGTTTATTTTGAGTGTAAGTTTTGGATTTCACAGTCTGCCATTACTCTCGTTGAAAACTGACCGATTGGACCACAGAGGGTTGGATCTAGGGAAAATGATGTCTTTTGATCACTAGCTTAAAATTTCAGCGTGTAAATGCAATTTATTACATGTATATATGCAAAACACGGTTTTTAAGTCTGAAATCCCAAAACTACATGTACTGTGCTGCATATTAATTCAGCCGTGTTCACACGCATTGCATTCTTAAACTAGTGAGCCTTTGACGTCATTTTCTCCACGACCCAGCTCTCTCAAGATTTTAAAGTTAGTAATGGAGGACCAATAAATAAGAAAATTCCAATTAAAATAAACAGGTACCTTATAAAATCAGAACTTAAAACTTGAGTCACTTAGTGTTTAGTTAACGTAGTTTTGAAATCCAAAGAAAAAAAGGAATACCGGTAATTGTTTTTTTCGGTCGTAGTAGCACTTTAAGTTTCTAGTCGTTCTAGCGCTGGAGCACTAATTGGGGACTGCTAACAAAATTTATGTGCTCCAACCAACACCTCCGCCCACATGGTAAATAGAATAATAACATCACAGGAAGGAAAAGAAAATGTATGCTAGCTGTCTTCATTTATTTTGCATACAGCTTTGGACAGTTAAAGCACTCTTAACCTCAAATTTCTTTGATACTGCAAAAGTCAAATGTTACAACCGTAAAACATTTTTATGTTAACAATAATTATTTGTTGGTTGTGATTTCACTTCTACTGTAAATGGCAGGACTAGTTGTAGGAAGTTGCCAAAAGTGGCAGTTGGTTGTCCGATGGCTGAGTTGTTGATAGGCTCTTTTCCTGAGATGACATCACAAGCTTATTTGCTTCCAATGCAAGTCGTTTGGTAATGTTATCTTAGGAATAGGCCAATGCATGACACTAGTTTTACAATGAAACAAACGACCTCTAGTTTTTAATCATAGTTTCATGCTACATGCAATTGTATAGTTGGTTTAGTATGCATGTTCCGACAAAGCTGATGATGGCGGTCTTTTACTTGACACCTATTTACACCTCATTAGAGTGCGTTTCAATTGCGTGTCATGAAACCAAAACCAGAGTAATTACTTTGGCCAATCAAAAAGGACAGAAACAATCCAGTAAACCAATCAAAACTCGAAGTAATTACACATAGCCGACAGAAAGCATGGGAAAATATGCATGCACAAGCTACGATTGGTTTTGGTTTCTCCTCTGAGTAGTTGAAAAAATGGCGCAAGAACTTTGAACCAATCACTGAGTGAAGTAATGCAAAACCACAGCAATTCGCTAATTACTTTCAACACCCAATTGAAAACTGCTCTGGTGAGAAATGACACTAATTAGTGACCCTATAAAAGGAGGTGTAACAGCTTTAGATCGACCTAAGGAAGACGCTTGAAAAGAGTTTCAAAACATCTGGTCTTGAATCGTAACTTTTTAGTTACTGAAGTAGCATGAAACTATGTTTGATTGTCCACCTTGCTGTGTTGCGAACTGTAATCGACCTGTACTTTTGTTGAATTCTACTAGCACATTAATAGGTGAAATGTAGAATTTAAAAAGGCAGAATATTTTTTGCACCTGGTGAGTAGAATACTACAATGTAGATTAATCTCGGCAAAGAAAATTTGAGGTTAGGGATACATACTTTTACTCCATCTTAGCACTATTGGCTTTGACGGAAATTTGATCAAACTCTGTTGTTTTCCTCAAGAGTCATCATAGGATTAACACAGTTTACCAACAAAGCACACTTGGCAAGGGCAACTCTTGAAGCTACTTGTTTCCAGACACGAGAGGTATGAAAAACTTCCACACCTGCAATTGTTCCATTTCAAATGGTTTTGTCATAGAATTTCACTTATGTTCAAAAATGCACAAAATTAGAGGCACGCCGATGTTGTTATCCAACATGAAAAGTCGAAGCATCTGCTACCCATTTCCAACAATAAGGTAACTCTAAGGGTTAGTGGTTTTATTTTGGTGTGAGTGAATGCACCTGTTTATCTAACTTGAGGACTGGAGTGTGGGGGACACTTTGTGACATTCATTGCCACTGGGATGATCAATCACCCTCCTGGATTGAACTGGCACTGACATCTTCTCAACAGTCAACAGCCAAGCATCCGTTTCACCATGCAGACTGAGAAGAACAAAAAGATTGCCTTTCTCGATAAGTTAGTCTAGCAAGAACCAGATGCTGCCTTACCACCAGCATCTACATGAAGACCACACACACTGTCCAGTACTTAGGGTATGATTCTCACCATCATCAATCAGTCAAACGTGGTATTGTGAAGTGTCTGTACAACCGAACAGAGCGTCTTGTAACCAAACCAGCAGTTACGTATCTCCAAGGAGAAGAAACATTTGTCTTCTGTCCTCATTTTCAACGGTTATCCCTCCTCTTTTGTGCAGAAGGTCACCATGACAAGACCAGCAACCCCCAACAGAGAGCTTGTGGCAGAGTTTAGGTTCAACTCCTTTCTACCCTACATCCAGGGAGCAGCAGAGCCTCTTTGCCGTTGCTCACAACAACTAGGTGTTCACACTGTCTTAAGTCTGACACAGCATTTACATGTAGGTCCCACTTGGTGAGACCAAAGGAGACTATTGATCTGGCTATAGAAGATGGCGTAGTGTAAAAGATTCACTGTGAATATGGTTAAGTCCTCTTCAAGGAAACAGGGAAATCAATGCAAGAGAGAATCAAGGAACACAGCAAAGATATACAATTTGCCTGTACCCAGACCTCTGAGCACACCCACAAGACCAGCCACTGTCCACATTGGAGTGAGGTAAAGTTTATTGGTGGGGTCCCTCACTGGTACACCTGCAGGGTCAAGGAAGCTGTTCAGATAAGACTCAACCCTAACAATATCAACAGGGATAATGGAATCAAAATTCCTGAAGCATGGATGAACACAATCAAGAAACACAACATCTCAGGAGAACAGCATTGCGTCAGGCTGCACTGAATACAAAAATTTGGTTTTACCAGCGGAGTTGATAATGTAAATTGGCCACCGTGCAGAGATTCTCAAAGCTTAATCTCTGTACGGTGGCCAATTTACATTATCAATTCTGTTGATAAAACCAAATATTTGTATACTACTTCCCCACCGACGCAGAACCACAGTTTCTTTAGAAACTGTCCCCTTCATGGACTGGATACAATTTAACAGTGGAACAATATAGCATCAAAATGCCAAATCACAGCCAACCATCGTGATACAAATGGAGGAGCATAACCAGTCAACCTTGTGGCCTGATGAAGACTAGCAGTAAGTAGTGGAAATGTCACGATCTACATCTTAAGTGACTACGTCTTGAGACAAACGATATTACTCTATATTATTGTTGTTGATTGTCTGTATATTCCCAGACGCAAGTGATGTTCAAGTTGGGAAGTAGACCAAGGGGACACTTTGTGACGCTTATCAAAAATCGTCATGCATCTAATTATGTACATTTCTGGACATACCTACAGAATTTGGAATTGAGTGCATTGTGGGTCAACTCTTTTTGCAGAAGTTCTCTTTTCAGAACATGAAGTATAAAATTGCATGTTTCCATGTAGAAGTAACAGTTCAATTCAGTGGGGACTAATTGTGTGCTAATATCTCCTCACCCAACCCAAACAAAGAGGGAATTTATTTCCATGTCAGCACTCTTGGCTGCCTCTTGCCTCGACCTAAAAGCAAAGTGTGCCTACTTTTGTTTTCAAACTTACCTGTTCCCGAAATTAATGATTTTTATGTGAAAATTAAAGCTCTTAGATGCTATGAACATGGACTGTGGTATCCCTTTGGCATCCCTTCAAGTTGATGGTGGAATGACAGTGAATAATTTGTTGATGCAGCTCCAAGCCGACATTTTGGGTATATCTGTTGGTGTGTATGACATTTTTTCATATTAAACTCTGTAAAGTGCCAAAAAAAATGGACAGGTTTAACTGGTTGCTACAGGCTTTGGATAATGACCACCACAGTCAAATTGTGATAATTCACTTTGAAGACAGTACAAACAGTATTGGGGCTTTTCATACATGTATACATTTTGTTTACATGTACACTGTACAACTCTTATGGGGTAAAACAAGAACTCTGATGATAGATAGCATTGGTGGCTTAGTATAAGAGCAGTTTTAATTGCAATGACATGGTGATGGGTTTGAGTCCTACATGTATTCATACCAGATTAAGCCAGTCACTGTAAAGGGTGCAGCATTTTCTTCCATTATTGCCAACCTCAGAGATATTCAATGACTTGAACATTGAAAGAGGCCATGTCATGAAATTCAGCCAATTTCAGTGACTGGGAAATGGCACCTGGAATCCAGGCGAAAGGTAAAAGTAACTGTTTCTTTTAAAGGAAGGTGTGAATAAAACAGCAGTTTCAAAAAGTGGCAGGGATGGGCAAAATCAAAGAAGATTAAGGCAGCATTCATATGAATGCGGTTTCACAACTTCAAAACTGTGTCAAAATCGATACAGGTTGGAAGTGTTTACACAGAACTGTTTTTGCCAGAAAATCAAAGTCGTGATGGTATAATAGCTCAGTTGGTAGAGCATTGTACTGGCATCACAGAGGCCATGGATTTGAATCCCATCAGAGCCATTTGAATATGAATTGTTCTGGTGTCTATATAGGAGACAATTGCCTAAATTGTGCAGCTAAGTACAAGGATTACCTCCATCGCTGTCTATTAATTTTCTTTCTTTTTTTTTTTAATTGGTAAAGCTGCAGAAAATCAACTGTGCTGCTATGACACGGCCCCCTTTACTTCCTTGTTATCAGCATTTTGATAATTTTCCTTCTTGCCCTGTGTAGTGCGTCCAACAATGCCTGAAACTACTGCTCTTGGAGCAGCAATAGCTGCTGGAATGGCCAAAGGTGTTGACGTGTGGACAGTGAACCCTGAGGATAAATCTCAAGTAAACACTGATGTGTTTGAGCCTGCTGTTGATCCACATGGTAAGATGGGCCTGAAAATTTGAAAATGTTATATTAATAATCAGAGGTGTGTCTATAAGGACCGATAACAAAGGATATCACTGGCTACCATCATACTTTTGATGTGGACTTTTAATGGGCTCGAAATTTAAAAAAAGAAAACATGCTTTGAAAAAGCTAGCAGCAACACAGTAAAACAAGCAGACTAGTTTCTTAAACAATTATTTCTTACACATTTCAAAGCTGACAACAACCGTACACGTACCTCTACTACTCTCACGCAATAACTGTTCACGCCAGCTGCCTGTAGACTGCTAATGACAGCCTTACAGCTACCATATGCCCATTCAAAGAGAAAATATGGGAGTCAGTACTGTTTTCTCTGTTGCGTTATTTTAAAGTCCAATCAGACCCAAGCAATGGGTTGCATGTCTGCCTATGCATTGGTGGATGTGTGTTGTCCAAATACTTACAATACAGTTCGGGCAATCAAGAAAGAATACAGGAAGCAACTAGGTTGTCTGCTGCCATTAATCCACAGACTTCAAGCAGCAAAGAAGCTGTGACTCTTGACTGTAGATGACAGAAACAGCTACTTTAGGAGCCACCAAATCTCTGAAAAGTCATGACCAACAATTACCGTACTTAACCTTCCTCCATAAACAATGGCTCTACTGTACATGCCCCACATGTGGTGGTGTTAGTTTGGCTTATTTCTCTACTGTTCTTTGCGTGATTGTAATGAAATGCCAGGTTTTGTGAAAGACATAAACATCTGCAAATAAATTTTCAATGTTCTGGAAAACCATGCACATTATTTTAACCTTGGAGAATTGATTTGCAAGGCCAAGTGGCTTAAAGTAACTGCAACATGATCAGAAAAAGATTATGGCCTTTTTATTTGAGAAGTGCATTTTTATACTTGAAACTTTAGCCACCACCAAGGTTATAAGATTTTACAATGTAAGTTTGTTAGCATTGATTTTTATGCATGAAGCTTACTTTCTAATTTTGTAAATATGCAGATCGTGACCTTCATTATGCGAGGTGGAAGAAGGCAGTTCAGAGAACAATGAAATGGGAAGTACCTAGTGATGAAAATCAAGGTGAGAATGAACTACATTAAAGGACCTGAATAAAATTATTGAAAGCCCATTGAAGACCTGGAGATTATCTAGTAAAATCTTATTTTGTTATGCCACTTGTCATGGAGCAGGCTATGATTACATAAGGTCAACACTGACAGTACTTTAACATAGTGATGGACATCAAATGAAACCATGTTGCCTCGCAGTTATGAGCGCAAATTCATTTGCGTCGAGAAGCCTGAAATTTTTCAGGACCTCAACGGGGTCTGAACCCGTGACCTCCCGATACCGGTGCAATGCTCTAACCAACTGAGCTATGAAGCCACTGACGTTGGGAGCCGATCACTTCTAGGTTCACAACTTCCCGCGATAAGTAATGTTGAGTGAAAGATATATATGAAATACATCATATATTATTGCACTTCGCGTATGAAATCAAATTATACCCGCAGTGCAATAATATATGATGTATTTCATATATATCTTTCACTCAATTATGGACATCATTACCTTTATTTTAAATATTTATTTATAGTTTCTATTATTCTGATTGTAGCATGTTATGTACAATAATCCAGGCATGTATGTTTTTGTTAACTAATAGACCCTGATGTTGCTTTTAACGATGAGCATAATTTTATATTATATTAGTGGCTTCTTGCTTCTTCCAATATTATTCTTCTCTGTTATGGAGATCCAGTTTGGTTGGACACAAAACAACCCCCTGAACATACTAGTACTTTGTTTTAGAAAAATGGGGGATTGTTTAGTCCTACCTAGGGTGTCATTGGTTTCTGTGTCATCTGAATCGTCTTTGATTAAGTGGAAATTCCACTTAGGTGTTTAGTTCCGGTTTGAGTCTTGTAAATTATTATGATGATAATGATTATGATTGTGGTAACAGTTAAAGTGATGGAAGATGTGATAGTATAAAGATGATGAAGACAATAAAAATACCTGGTATGAATGGCAAACAGAAAACTGAGACAAAGGCAACCCTATTAATAACTAACTTTAATGAACAAATCTTAAAATGGACTTCTTTCTTAATTACTTGATAACATCATTAGATATAACTTTGACAAATGACATACAGGGAAATATTGGAAAAGTATGTGTAAATAAAAATTAATCATACTTGAAGGGTGAATCCTAGGTCAGTAGACAAATGAAAGATTTAATTAAAACTGCTCCTTTATGTCTGTGCTGACCAAGCTTTTAAGACTATAAAATTGTTACTGGTAATTCATCATAATGGTTCACATGTAAATTAATAAATTGTTAGACAACGCTTTGATCCCATGTAAAATAAAGAGTTTAGGCACGATATACAGATAATCACTGATCAATCTAAAAAGATGCATATAAAAGAATAAAAAAATTTTGTTAGCAGAAATCCTAATATAATAAAATGTTATGATAATAAAATAAATATTCTTTCCATGAAGTGACAGCATTCATATGAAACTGGAAAGCATTCTGATAAATGAGAATGTGATCAACAATTGGAACTCAGAAAAATCTGATTCCTAGACCCATTACCTTGCAAGGTCTACTGTATCTCGATGTTGAGTAAAGTTAATTTCACATAATGCCTTCACTCATGTTGTGAAAACCCTACTCAATTTCACCAATAGCAGACCTTTCCTCATTCAGATGAATTTGCCTCATATTCCTGGGTATGTACTTTATGCTCGTCCACATGTAGGGCTTAAACCATTGTTGACTGTTGTTAAGTACTGTATGCTAGCATAGCATGAGCATTCTTTCTGATGACGATTTGACCACATTAAAACTCTCCAAAAATAATTATCTGAAATCAGTGAGGCAAAATTAATTGAGTTGCAGTTTGGACCTTATTATTTTCACTAGCTTTTCACACACTTTTTGATTGTTTTCATTTGGTTGCATAAAAACATTCTTTGCACAATTCATGTTGTTTTAGGTTGATCGTAAAAAAGGTGATTGCACCAGAGAAGTTTTGTTTGCAGGTCAGATTGCCTGTAGTCTTTTTTGTTTGTTTTATTTTAGAGGGTATTAATTTGACAAAATATATTGGTAACGATGGAACCTATAACAATTATTTTAGGTATCAAAAAGTAATTTCTGGAACAAGGGTCACAAGCAATTTTTTTAAGGCAACAAGCCCCCCCCCCTCACTTCCCACTTTCACCTGGGAGGTCCTCAGCCCTGGTCGTGTCACTGTAAATTCTATATGTATCAAATATGTTATCTGATTTGTGAAATAAATGTGTGACAAAGTCAATGTTTATTACCATTTGGAATACACAACTATACATGTAGTCAGGAAAATTAAAGGACTTATAATATACATAAAATAATTACTCGATTCTGATTGGCTGAGAGAAGTGCTGTTTTTGAAACACAACGCAAAAAAAGGAGTTTTTTCAGTGCAATTTTGCTCACAGACTTCTTGCTTTTGATAGGCTAATAAACGACAGGGTTTGGTAAGAACCAATCAAATCTTTTGTTTTGAAATCAAACACGAGCTCTGGATGGCAAAATTTTTGCGTGATACGCGTGCGTTGCTTCTACGCAACCATGTCGAATTTTCATGCCTACTGTTAATATACCCTTATGGGCTCGTGCAATTTTGCTCGTTTTTGAAAATAACTTACTCATGCTTATTTATTCCAAATTGCAGTCGAAATCATGTGATTACCCTAAACTAATAATAATTGTTAATATTTTCTTTATCCTTATTACAATTAATTCTAATGATGATGATAATGATGACGATAATAATAATAATAATAATAATAATAATAATAATAATAATAATAATAATGACAATAACAATAACAATAATAACAATAACAAATATGACAGGGACCTTATGAACTACGACACAGACAAATTAAGGTTTTTGAAAACTCACTGTGGTCGACTTTTACAATCTTGCCAAATTGCCCACTATTTGTAATTATTGGTAAGCACAGTGTTCAAAGTAAGAGAGGAAATCAAAATTTGTGGTTGTGGGCTTACGTTACAAAAGACCAGGTTTGCAGTAAATGAAGAAGAAATGTACCATGATTGAAAGTACATGTGGAGGCCATTGTCTTGTTCATGGTTTCATCCAAGCTCTCTCTGAGAAAGATAATGTTGTCTATGCGAATAATACTGCTCATAGTAATTGAAATTAGCTGGTTCAATCTGTGCATTGTGGAATTTACAGAGGTATACGTGCAATATAACCTTACGCTTAAGTGACCTTTCATGGAGACTAATATTGCTCTGGGTTTTAACAAACTAACACACCCTTGTTCAAAACGTAGGTACTTTATCCTGCTCTCCTTCCACAGCTTTCAAAAAGGTTATCATCTTAACCATAATTCATTCCAAAATGTGTTATTGTTTCAGATTTACCTGAGTCGTCTTGTGGAGTTCTTGGACCTGCTCTTTTTTTATTTGGCAGTGTAGCAATTATTTTGATGGCATCAAAGATGAGATAGCAGAGAACTTAAATTATATTGTATGATTTACCTGGGATGAAATAGTAATAAAGAAATGATTTACGAGGGCTTTTACGAGTCCAATTTTTAAAGAAAATTCATATTGTGTGACGTCTTGAAAGCCTAGGATTTTTAACTATTGTTTCAGTTCTACCTGAGTCGTGTTATGGAGTTCTTGGACCTGTTCTCTTTTTATTTGGCAGTTTAGCAATTATTTTAAGAGCATCAAAGATGAGATAGCAGAGAACGTAAATTATATTGTATGATTTACCTAGGATAAAATAGTAATAAAGAAATGATTTATGAAGGGCTTGATGAGTCCCGTTTTTAAAAAAATTCATATACTTTGACATCGTGAAAGCATAGGATTTTAAACTCTTTTCTGTTGAGGTTAAAAAAGACCTAAAATGGTACGAGTTATATTTTTAATTCTTTCTGCAGACAAACAAACAAACAAAATAATATGCAAACAATATGCATACAGTATCACAAATTTCACTTTGTGAAAGATAGAGGCTCTGATAAAGTCACAATAATACTTAAACCCAGAAGGAAAATTTTCCTTATCATATGAACAAGATATTATGCTAGAGAAAGAATGAAGAGGAAATCTATTATGGGTGTCTTTAGAAACAGCCAAACCGGAACTTGACACTTCAAAAAGGTGGAAAGCTTTATGTCAAATAAAAAAAGACGTGAATAGGCTTTCCAAAAATACACATTTTAAGCCACAACTACCAATAAATGGGTGCATGTGGGAAAGGGTACTTGTACATTGTAGCTATTTGCAAGCTACTGGGCATAATTAAACAGGACCTTACAATTTATTGGATTAGCAATTAAAAGGATAAAGGAAACTGGTGAAATAGTGGAAATTTGTCAACAGGCAACTGGACAAAAGAGGTCTATAGCTATGGCTTTTTCACTGGACCTGGGCACTTTACATACATGTGAAATCCATTGCACGCTTGGCAAAGATATTTCACATTATGTTTAGCATCATTTTTCATATTGTGAAACAATATGCAAACTTCACAAAATTTCAAATATTTTATTTCACTGTTTTTTACAATATAAAATCTTTCACTTGTCTTTTAGCATAATCTTCACATGTTTTTCACATGCGTAACGCTAGGTGTGAAATGATTGGAGGAGACTCCCCTGAGAAAACGTGAAAAGACATTGAGTAGTACTTGCGCTCAGTTCCTTACTGTCACACAAACCAACCACTAGTAAGTTTTAAAAGAGGCTGGATTGATTTGATATGCGTTGCCCGGCGTTGTCAATCAATGGTTTCCGATCGATTGATTGCAATCAATACAATCAATAATAATCAATAACAATCCATTGATTGTTATTGATTGGTGCAACCAATCGATAAAAATCGATACTCACACTCGGAGTCTTAATTGCTATTGATTACCATTGATTTCTATAGAAAATCATTGATTAATAATTCATTATGCAACTTTCTGGCACGTGTTAGCGTGGGCGTGCTTCATTGCAGGCATATTTACACGTCCAGGGTAATTGGGTAATTCGATTGCGCACTTTTATCCTTGCACTTCAACCGAGATTACCACGGATTCACATACTTGTTACGGAGTTTGCTTGTTCCAGAGATGGCGAAGCAAGTTGAATTGTCAGTGCACTGTGTAGTCAAGGGCTATCACAAATGCCTTTTTGAAGTGAATGTCGGAGAAATATTCTACGCATTCATGAAGAGAGGAGAACGTGGGAATGCGTTCAGAGTTAAGAATGATCGGGGGCAGCTCGGCCATCTTCAAATCGAGCTTGTTGGTCCTCTTTGGCCCTTACGCAAATAGATTACTGTGTAAGTTTAAAAAGGCACAATACAAAACAAGGGAAAACAATAATCGAAATGTGTCATGTCAATAACTGGAACAAAGAAGGGCCAAAGAACAAGAAAGACAAGAAGCAAAAAAGGGTGCACCAGAGAATTTATCAAAAGAGCTCCGTAAGGAAATTTTGACAGAGCATGGAATCACATTCAAAAAAAGCTCAACTAAAATAGAACTCATCAACAAAGTTATGGACTTAAGAATACAACTGCAACGACAGGCAAACGAAACAACTGCAATGGAAAATGACGGTCCGACTGAAACAGCAGATGAAACAATTGCAGTAACACATCTTGATGAGCCAATTTGTGATTTCGCCTTTTCCCCAGTATTTAATCAGGTTTTTCATAAACCGTCTGAGACAAAGAAGAAATCTGCCTACAAGAAACAACACATTCGGCGAAGTCAAGGATGATCCCCTGTGTATTGTATTTCTTTGATGAGCGATACGAAAAAAAAATTATCATGTTACACATTGTTTTTCTTCTTGCGCTGTTTTCGCTTTTCTTAGATGCATCTTTGATTCATTGTATTATGGTGTTGTTGCATTCTCTAATATACCATGCAAGTGTTCTGAGCGTTGTAGAGTGCCTTCTTTATGCTACTCTGGAAGTGCATTACATTTTCCTTTTAACAATTATTCTGCTATCTTCCCTTTCGGTTGCACGGGTGAATGTTCAAGAGGTATGTTCTTGGCCTGCATGCGTATATTCAGGCAGCGTGACAGTGAACGCAGACAAAAACAATTTCCTCAACTAATTAACAAGCTGGAAGAGAGTGACACTGAAGAGACTTAAAGACAATTTTGTTCTTGTTTCGAGACAATCAGAGTCTAGTAATTTAAGTGAGCTTTTAATAATAATAAGGGGTAAAAATGCTACAAATTTAACATAAAACACAGCAAATAAAGATAACTGAATGGTTTGTTCATTCATATGGTGCGTTTTATTTAAGAAAATGACAAATTTCATAATCAATAAAAATCAATAATAATCAATAACAATCGATGAAAATCAATAGAAATCGATGAAAATCAATAGAAATCGATACTCACACAACTTTAAGTCTCCGATTTCTATCGATTTCCAATACCAATCGATTAATTGTTATTGATTATTATTGATTATTACTGATTTTATCGATTATCGGAAACCATTGATTGACAACGCCGGGGCGTTGCTGACTTGGTTGAGATAAAATATATTTTTGAGTAAAATAAAACTTTGTTAATAAGATTTATTAACAAATTGCACACGACCCCACAAGCTTTTAGCTTTGAATTTAATATCGTGTATAAATAAAGGTTGTATTGTAATGTATTAGTGGTGATTGATGTTTTTAGTAAATACGGTTTATTTTGAAACCATGAAAAGACAAAGTGGAGAAACAGTGGCAAATGCTCTTGAAAAAATATCCAAATCGGGAAGAGCAATGAAGATACTGTGGACAGATAAAGTAAAGAAGTAATAACCATCGATGAAATTCATGAAAACAAAAAGTACTGAAAACTAAGAAAGGAGTTCAATTGTTAAAAGATGTAATCGGGCCATTAAAAGATATGTAGGAAATATTTACAGCTAATAACAATCTATTAAGATTAACTTAGTGACCTTGTGAAACAAAAAATCAGAGCATTCAAGTATTCAAATAACTCCAGTTAAAGCAAGTAAGAATAGTTGTGAGAGCCACATTTATGAAAGTGTATCATAGTTACTGAAACAAGAAATGACCTAAAATGGTCTAAAATGACCTAAAATGAGCTACAACGGTGTCTAATGAGCTGCAACAATATCTAAAATGTCCTAAAATGAGCTGCAACAGTATCTAAAATGACCTATTTATGTTAGGGCATTTTAGGTCATTTCGGTCATGTTAGATACCGTTGTAGCTCATTTTAGGTCATTTTAGATCATTTCAAGTCATTCCTTGTTTTAGTAACTACGGAAAATGAATATGGTGATTTGATATATGAACATGATAAACCTGGTTTGTCTTTGGTGATAAAGTTAGAATTTCAATTTACAAACAAAAGGTCTTTCATAAAGATTATGAACCCCATTAGTGAAAAAATTTTGTAAACGCTGTTCGAAATACAACTCCAGCGACATCAATTACTTCATTTAACGGAGGAATCAAATAATTGTGCCTTGCTTGAGAAGAATTACAAAAAACTGTTTTACAAGAGTTTTGACCTGAGGTGATTTACAGGGATAAAAAGATGGCATTGGTAAGATCAAAACGTCACCCAGATGAATTTAATTATTAGGTAAGATTCAGTGAATTGGAAAAATAATTTAATAAAAAGGAGGAAGAGGAATTGATAAATAATTTCAATATTTTTTTTAAATGTTGCACAATTTTTAAAAATACTTTTTGGAAAATTGAAAAGTGATAAAATAGAGGAAATGTAGATAAAAAAGCAAACGAAGTGTTGAAAAAAATATCGAAAACTAAATGGGTTGATGAACGAGATTGAGAAAATACAGAGAATTGAACAATTGATATACAACGTTCGTTTTTTATAAAATAGAGCACAAGTAACCCTACAAAAACTGCAATTTTATTAAAGGTAATTCTAAAAAAAGTTAATTTAAATTTAAATTTTTTCCTTACTTTTCTTATTCCTTCTATTTTTGATGTCTTTTCTCACCAATCTAAGAATTAATTTTTTTTTGTTTTTCTATACAAAGATATCCTTATTTTAACACCTCTATTTCTTCATCTTTACTAAGATTCCTAGTTTGGAAGTGACTCACCAGAGTGTTATTTTTCGATTTTATGCAATTAAATCAGTTGTGTAATTGAATCAATGCAAATCATAACAAATATCAGTTTTTTCCATGTTTCATAATTAAAAAAGGGGTCTAATTGAATAAATGCAAATTTCAGAAAAAAAAAGGCTTAAATATGTGATAAATAAAATGAAAAGTCATCTCTTTCATTTTAAGCTTTGTTTTCGTGAAAAAATGGAACAAAGGAAAATGCCATTGATCATTATATTCAAATGCAAGTTTTAATTCTTCATTTTAACAAGTTTAATTTTCTACTTACATTTTGTACTAGTTGTGGGACGTGTCTTTAGGATCTATATCATTCATTTAACGTGACATGAAATTACTTTGGAATACTGTTTTTGCATTTATGAAATCTAAAATTCTTTTGTCACTTTCTCAATAAGGTTCAAGTATCTTAAAACACCATTTGAAACAAAGATTATTAGTTTTCTTTTGAAAGACTTGATGCCTGAATTACTTAAACTCGGTAGGAAGCCGTTAAAGACAAAATTCACCAGGAGACAGAGACAGTACTGCACTGAATCCTATTAATAAATTACTGTTTTACTGGAAGCCATTTCTCTCAAGATTAGGCAGAGGAAATAAACAACTATACCAATGCCCGCAACTATTCTTATTCCCACAAGGTAATCTGTTAACTATTCTAACCAACGACGGGTGTGTCAGCTATCTAATCTTTGTAAGGGAAAGTGTGATCTAGTCAAATTTCTTTTAGTTCCTACGGTACGGTCAATTTTTATCTACTTCATCTGTAAGTTGCTCTAGTTTGTAAAGTAGCCTGGTCTTCGGACACCGACATATTCAAGTCCATTGTTTCTTTTCGCGGAAAGAAACGTCCACCGTAGTCTACAGAAAGATGGAATACGTCAGTGTCTGATGGATGGCAGGGATAGTGTAATCGGAAATCTGGTTAAATGTTAGAGCACTCCCTAGCGATTCTCTTAAGTGGCAAACGGAAGGTGAGTGTGTGTTAAGGACCGACTGAGTCGTTTCAAGTACGTCTTCAGTTTTATTTCTTATCCACAGAAAAATTCTTCGAAGAAATACCAATTGCAATTATGTCATAAACCGGCAATAACACACGCCTCCGAATTTCCACTTGAACAGAGGAATCGGTTTAACGATATTCCCAGATTTCACCACAGCGTTTGGTCTTTCAGTGGGTGGAATGTATTTCCCTATTATAAAATTGCTAAAATTGCTATTTCCCTATTCTCACCCAGGATTCGTCATAAATTTATTTGTGAGAGTTTGAAGGAACTCGATTGTACAGTTGCAATGAAGCCGCAAAAATAGCGCAGGTTTTAATGCCCTTCCGGTTCCGTTGCAAACTGCTTAGCTGAGTTGCTCCGTTGGCCAAGAGGACCACTGGAACTTGAAATCACGATAAACACGATGCTGAATTGGCATTTTATTTCCCAAGTTTACTTGAGACACGTTTGGAGCTACAATCACGGACAAAACCTGTTGAGACAGAGGCATTTTTAGTACTCCAACAACTTATCCAAATGTTCTGCTTAAAAGCCGCCCTTTCCCCCCCTCCAAACTCAATGTTCATTAGATGACAATACTCAGCAACATTGACTGAGGGGGGAGGGGCAGGGGAGGATCCAGGATTTTTCTTAGAACGGGGTGCATCCTAAGAAATGACTAAACTGACGGGTGTTCTTTTGCAGAATACTACTTAAGAAAGCCGCAGGTCATCTCGGGAAGGGGGGGGGGGGGGGCACCCCCTGCACCCCTCCCCTAGATTCGCCCCTGCGGAGAGTGTTATTTCTTTCCTGAGTAGGGGTGTGTGAAAATGAAGGTGATGTGTGACTGCCTTACAGTTTTGTCAAAGATTGTAGCGCTTCGAAGGGCCAATCACTGGTTTAACGCAAAAACGAATAAATCGATAAAAACTACACAGAAGCAAGCAGATGCTTTTGGAGACAAGAGACTTGAACCTGGTCATCAGTCATTTCTCCAACAGGTACTTGAAACGACTTTTTTTATTCAGGAGATTCACTACACTCCTTTTTATAGAACGTCTAATTTTGGGGCTGAACCTGAACATTCAGAAGGTTCTTGAAAGTTTCTTAAAAGTTTCTTTAAGTTGTGTGGTATACGAAGTTCGACTACTAACTGAACTGTTCTTCACTGTATCAAGCAATAAGAAAACTACATTGTTAATGTTAAAAATAACTTCCCTAAGTATTTTAATTCGGTGTCCTGTTAGACATTGAACACTATCTTTTATTTTTATTTATACCACTCACAAAAACAAAGAAACAAATCTGACAAATGAGCAAAGTGAAGACTGACTCTCAGCCTCGGTATGTTCCTAAAATTTTGGTTAGTCGCAGCCAAAATGTTCTTACAAAAAGGTTCTTCCAAAAAAAAAAAGTGTAGAGTACCTCCATTCAAACAAATGTAAAGCAACGACGCCTCGGTCAATAATCGCAGGGGTGTATTTCCTTGGTCAAATGGCAAAATAAGTTTTATCTCGAGTTGACGCGTCTCAGTCGTCTACAAGCAAAAATTTGCATAAAATTTAAAGTTCATTTAAAACGTAAGATCTGAACGGTATGATCTCATTCTTACTCAACGATATTTCTGAGGCCAGGGAACACCCTTGTCTAATAACTGTTGCACTACAATAATGAAAATGCGTGAGACTATTCACTCTAGCTATCCTTAGTTATACAAAATTTGGGTTACTGCGATTTTCATAATTTTGCAGAATCTCATCTTCAAGCGCCAACGGCCAAACTGCGTTTTGGCTTCCATCAATCAAACTTCCGACGCTAAGCCGAGAGTTGACCCGAAACCACGGATGCCGTAATCAATTGATGCGTAACAACCTACCAATCAGCATCTTTGGTTCCCACGGTACATTCGTAAATTCGAACTCGACGATGATGGAAAGCGATGGAATTTTTTTTTTTTACTGAAAAACCTTAGAAAGATATCATAATGGTATTCGAGCTGTGAACTAGACAAAAACTCCTATTCACTTTCCGAAGGCGGAGTCTATCTTCCCGGCTATGTACGGGAATTTTGATTGATAGAAGCCAAAACGCAGATTGGCGCTTTCCGCAGAATTACGAAAGTCGCAGTAAGAGAACGAGTGCTACAAGGTTTTCTAAAAAAACCCAGACAGACATCTCGCCCTTGATTTAATAATTTATTTCTAGATTTTTTTCCAGGTCTAATGGGGTGAGAGGGAATTCTTCGTCATTTCGCCAAGATGGCGAGTAAGGTCATTGAATAGGGTTTAGTTTTGTCTCCTCTATCCCAAACAGAGTCCATTACATCACTCGAGTCAGTCACTTTTTGGCCGAATTTTTTTTTTTTTGAGGAAATAACCTCGAATTCAGTCTTGATGTCTGAAAATAGTTCACATATTATTTCTCTCACATTCAATATCTTTCAAAATAATTTGGATATGGTGGATATTTCTTTACTTCGATGCCAAACTTGTTGAAAGTACTTCTATGAAGGCGTCTCAAAGGACCTCACATATCTTTATAGACTATTCTGATATTTTTTTGA